>NC_043973.1:41512293-41737293 GCF_902148855.1 Sphaeramia orbicularis
GAGAGGAGCAAAGACTGTGACCCATCAGGACACTCATATCAGTCACATAACATTAAAAGACTAAACAGTAACATAAAATGGGTCAAACACACCATAGGTAGAGTGCAATAACTGCCAGTGGAACAGCGGTGGCGAACTGGGCCATTCTCCAGTCTCTGATGAAGTAGATGACGCCGGCGAGGACGGCCTGTCCGACTGCACCGCAGATCTGAGTAACACATGCCCCCCATGACCTTTTGGACACGCCGATCCACTCTGTGGCTACAAGAAGGAAAAATGTGAACCTTAGAGTATTTAACATAATATATAGATTCTATATAACAACCTGTTTGCTTTAAAGGTTCAGTGTGTAAGATTTAGTGGTGTCAGACTGAAAACAAATGAATAAGCCTCATTGACCATTGGGCATTGGTCATTGGGCATTTTGACCTTTTTTACAAATATATTAGAGAATGAAAGATAAGATCAAGGAGAAAGAACATGGAGAAAAGGACCTGAACCACAATCAAACCAGGGTGGTAATTCTACACTTTATGTAATACGTCTTCTACTGGACCACGAGAGCGTGAGCTGACAGCAACTAACATTAGAAAGGTAATAGTTAAAGAGTAAAACCTCCCGTATGAAATGTACACTTATATGAGAAAAGTACAAAAAACATGTTGTTTTCTTCTAGAATGCTATTTGTTCACTGCAAAAAGGCCTGTACAAAAATAAGAAAATTAAACTCACTGGGTTAAAATGTCTTATTTCATGCAAAATCATCTGCCAGTGCAATAAGAAAATAGTAAGAAAGCACTTACAAAGTTTTCTTAAAATAAGAAAATATTACCTAAAGATTAGAGAATGCTAAAATTCTTATTTTAAGCAGAATATACTTGTTTCAAGTCTTCATAGTAAGATTTTTTTTTTTTAGATCTATGGTATATATACGGTCTTTGAAAATATGGTGAATGTAAAGGGAAAACTGCATTAAACAAGTAAACATTTTTTGAGGGCAAACAGTTCCTGTGTCCTCCATACTCATCCCCAACAATGTAGTTGTTTTGTTGTAAATATTGCTTAATATTAGTTGTAATATTTAAGTGGAGTAGCTCAAGATGAAAATTCTTGGAACAATTCAAATACTCTAAACAAAATTAAGTTTCAATAAGTAAACAAATCTAAAAAAAAAATGAAAAAAATTTCAAGATAAATATTCCAAATTCAGGTCACTTTATCTAAATCAGATATTCCTTCTTTGCAGTGTTACCGAAACCCAATAACTAATAGACTTATTTTGGATTATATTACTGTTTATTTACATGTAGCATTCTGTTCAAACACAAGAGTTTTTTTTAGTTTTCTCAAAATTAAGTGCATTTTTCACACAGGAGGTTTTGCTATTTCGGTCATCAACAGTGTCATGAAAACGACATGATACTGAACATTATTTGAGAAGAGAATCCTCTCCGACCAACTTCTTTTATTTAATTCATGGCTCCTCACTTTCTGCCAAATTCGAGAGAATTGTTAGTCAGATCAAAAAGACTTTTTCTTAACTCAAAATTGCAAAGAATGTTGGTTTTTTGCCTCAGGGTCAGGATGAAATTTACTGTCCAATACGGGAAATGTGTTTTGGACAACAGTGTTACATGTTACTGCATTCGCATTTGGACACATATAGTAACAAACTTTGGAGTCAGCATAAACGCAATTATGTATTACACCTAATCTATATATTGCACCTTTCCCTTCAAGATAAAAAATAAATAGGATAAATACAATTAATTAATACAACAAATTAATTTAAAAAGATGGGAGTGATTCCCTTCCTTAAAAGAGTAAAAGCAAGAGTAAAAGCATGAATAGACATGAAAAAGATTGAAGGAGTCCAGGCAGAAGTCAGTGTGTAAAAGGCCAAGGAAGAATAAAAAAAAAACCTGAATGAATAACTGTGACCTTTGACCTTCAGGTTGTCTTACTAATGAGGTAACTACAGACACATGGGCTCACGAGGACTTCGAAGAACCATTGTCATGTGTCACAGTCCACTGCTGCAACCACAAAAGTAATGGAAAACTGTGTTACATAAGGAGAAAACTGAATGTTTATTCTATGAAGAAACAGTGACCAGTTGTCTGGACATGAGCTCATCTCACATGGAGCAGAAAAGAGTGGAAAATCTGTGCTTTGGTCAGAATTCACTCCACATTTGAGCTTCTTTTTAGCAAAAAAAAAAAAAAAACATTGGGTTATAAGTGTTGAAAATCAAAAAGACAATCCAGGCTATTATCCATTGGTATCTGTAACAATATGATGGTGGATCAACATCTGCTTTTTATTCCATTTTAGAAATTGTGCCAATTTATATAGTACAAAATAAATAGAAATGTATCTCACACAGTATAACAGAAAGAAAATAAAATAGTTCTAATTCTGAAGCTCATACAAATTGAAAATATAAATACATTAGATTTAGATCCCATAAACCTTACACACTGGACCTTCATGTGTGATAAGTGGTACTAAAATATTTATACACTGCACTAAAGCCAACATTTTGTGATTTTATACAAAGATTAATAAGTGCTGATAATAATTGAGATATAGATATATATATACATATATATATATATATATATATATATATATATATATATATATATATATATATATATATATATATATATATATATATAGTAAAAACACTTATACAGGCTAAATTGCTTTTCCTAAGATGGATTTTGTTGTATGTGCCTTTTGTCTTTTGTCTGTTTTTAACGTGTTCTGTTTTAGAATTTTTGTAACTTTGTAATGGTGCACTATCTAGACCAGGTCTCCCTCGAAAAAGAGATTTTAATCTCAAGGGATTTCCTGGTTAAATAAAATTAATAAATAATTGATATAATATACCGTACCTAAAATAACACCATTCATTCGAAACCCTCCGTAGCCGATTCCTGCTATAAATTGTGACGCCAAATACAGGTAGAAATTGTGGCAGAGAGCTGTTGTTATACTAAATATGAGCATGACAAACACTGGGATTTGAGCTGCTCTTTTACGGCCGAACCTGCAAAGGCATAAAAGAGTTGTGGTCAGAAAAACCTTCAAATGCATTACATACAAATTACATAAATAAATAAATAAATAAGATAAAATAAAAAAAACAAACAAACAAACATATAATCTGTATTGTTTTAAGAAGACTTACGATTCAGCAAAAGGTCCAAATATCAGGCACCCGAACAGAATTCCAGCCATTAATCCTGCTTGTGCCATCTCCAATAAATTAGACTGGTCACAAACTAAATCAAACTGGAAAATAAATCCAAAAGAACAACAACGCTATTAAATTTACAGCTGGTGCAGTTGCTTTTGTACAACACAATATTGAAACAATAAGGTTCTTTTTCCCCTAAAATAAACAAAAAATGCAAAAAAAAAAAAAAAAAAGACTGTTTATACGGACAGAAGATGTGATTTTACCACCAGACTTTTATAACAGTTCTAAGTAACCTCCCCAACCCCCATATCACACCATGTGCATATACAGCCACAATGTACATATGTAAATACAATTTTAATTTTTACATTTTTAATTTTTAAATTCTAAGTCTTCATTTACATAAATATTTATATAAATACCACATTTCTTATTCTCTCACATATTTCATTTTCACTCGTATGTGGTTTTTGTTCCTGTCTTTTCTCTGCACTTATTTGTTGTATGTTGCTGCTGTTAACTTTGAAATTTCCCCATGGTGGGATAATTAAAGTCATATCTTACACTGATAGAATTTACAAACGCTACTAAACTACTTTTCTATATAAGATTTATTCAGAATGTGACTTTACGTCCAGCTCAACTACATGAAAATCATGAGAAAAATGGACTCTATCAGGAAAATATATCATTAACTGAACATAAAACAAGTGTCACCATCCACTGTCATTGATTCAACTCCATGGGTTTTACTGGTGAATCAATGTTATAGATGATGACGGTGTTTCCATGGTAACTACAGAGCCTCTGAACGTCCAAATGGGTCATATCTGATGACCATGAAAAGATGACAAACTGTATTTTACACCAAATATTCACATGCATTGATAGAATTAGTGGATCAGCAGGTATTAAACATTTTAGATCAGTAGATGTTTGTTGTTTGTTGTTGGGGTTTTTTTTTGCCAGCAGCTGTTTGGGTCTTTGAGGGTTACACCAACATACCCACAGAAAGATAGAAAATTCTGAACACATATACAGTCGTGGAAAAAATTATTAGACCACCCTTATTTTCTTCAGTTTCTTGTTCATTTTAATACCTGGTACAACTAAAGGTACATTTGTTTGGACAAATATAACGATAACAACAAAAATAGCTCATAGTAGTTTAATTTCAGAGCTGACAGTCATTTTCCATGGTTTTCTTGATAATAACCAAAATCACTTCAGTTCTTCCATCAGTATCTATGGCATTGTACTGACAAAAACAGTGCTTTTAGACATTCCATGTTTTCTTCTCTGTCTGTTTTAGTCACATGATACACACAGGAGTTAGTACTTAATTGCATAACCATTGTTTTTGATGACTTTTGATGGTCTAATACATTTTTCGGCATCTGTAGGTGCTTAAAATCGTTGAAAATGCTTGAATTTCAATATTGTGTTTTCAAGGTTTGAAAAGTACTTGAATTTTAAAGTGCCTGTAATTATAACTCTGTAATGTGATGTATTTATTTATTTTTAATATTTACTTTACCAGGTTAGATGCCAAGCCAAAGCTGCTTACAGAAAGGTAATACATTTTGAAAAATAAAACTTTATGTCAAAAATGAAAATTAACAGTACATTTTATTTTTTTAAAGGTACATTTTTATTTTTATCTTCGGCTTGGTTTGTTTGAGTATGTCTGAAGAACGCCAAGTGGATTCCCTTTTTTTTTTGGATAAAACTTTGTGCTGTCCTTTTATTTCTAAACTTTTTGCTATTATGAAACAAATTTTTAGGTGTTTATAGCATAAAACAATGTACATAATTGTGATAAAAAGTGCAAAAAATTAATCACGAGTGTATATATTCCTGTAGATATGCATTTTTACACCTGTGATGTGGTGCCGTGCTGGAAAAGTTTTAAAATGACCCTTAAAAGAGCTTGAAAAATGCTTGAATTTCACCTTGAAAAATGTGTACGAACCCTGTATGTGGGATGTGAATGAAATTAGGATGTGAAAATACAGATAATTTTTTTCTAATTGAAAAACAATGAGTTCTGACTTGTTTATTCATGGAATGAATGAATGTTTTACTATTTGTTGTGTCATCCGAGTAAATCATCCATCCAGCTGTTGTTTGTGTTGCGACTGTAGGTGCTTAAAATCTTTAAAAATGCTTGAATTTCAATATTATGTTTTCAAGGTCTGAAATTGTTTATTTATTTATTTTTAATATTAACTCTGCCAGGTTAGATGCCAAGCTAAAGCTACTCACAGAAAGGTGATACAGTTTGAGAAATAAAACAATATCAAAAAAAGAAAATTAGTGGTACATTTTATTTTTTTAAAGGTACATTTTTATCTCAGTCTTCGGCTCGGTTTGAGTTTGTCTGAAGAACACCGAGTGGCTTCCCTTTTTTTCCCCTAATATTTTCTTCCCTAATATTTTTTATTCTGCGACTGTATAGAAAGAAAAAAAAAAGAAAAACAAAAGATACACTATTACTATGAACCTTTACTTACATCAGTGACTATGGTGGCTGTGTACAGTGTGTTTTTGTAGACCCATCCATTCTGGCAGCTCGTGGTCTTATTGAGTCCAAACTCCCTGATGTCATCGATGTCCCGGTCCTCGGGGACGAACATCTGACACCTGCTGAAGGTTCCATCTGCCTCCCTGGGCAGAGTCAGGTTCAGCTGCTCATCCGTGGTCAGGTTTGGATCCAGACCCAGGATCCAGTCTGTGTTACAGCGCCGGTCCGGGTCGGCCTGGATGAAGAAGACGCTGGCAAAGTGAAAAGGCAGGATGACATTTGGGAAGCAAAGGGCAAAAAGGGTGAGCTTCTGGAATAATCCAAATTCTCCAATGCTCTTCAGGATTTCACCAAATTCAGCCATGTTTAGGAAGCTGAGTGAGAAGCACAGGCAGACAGTGACCTTTAAACAACGCCCATTAATGTTTAAACCCTGCTCTTTATCGTTCAGCGAGGATGAGACAGCATAATGGAGCTTTAATTTTGTACTAACAGCTGATGTTACAGTTACAGTGTATGTGTGCTGTGTAATCGACCTCTTACCTATTATTTGCATCTTTATAAAATCTACCTCCTGCTTCTTTCCTTCTAAGTCTTGTTGTAAATCTTTGTTTCCACTGAAGTCTTCCATAAACACACATCTTTTATCTTTTCTTAAATGTATTTTCAGTCATTTTCTCATCGATTACATCCTAAAACCAGGTTGTTCCATTCAATAATTTCAACCATAATGCAAACATGTCAGAAATCTTGCAAAAAATACAGTTAAATCTTAAACCGTGGACACAGCATGTTCTTTCCCTTTTACAATGTACTGACCATTTGAAGTGAAAGGTGAAACCTGTTATATAATAAATGCTATCGTACTGTGACTTTAGTGATGCTGTAAAACATAAAGCTATTATGACTGGAAAGTGTAAAGTCAAAGCTAGGTTGTCTCACAGTTATCATAAAGCAGCTGAAAATGTAGTATGTAATAACTGAAAAACGTGACATGTTATTTTTATCAAGTGAATTAAACAGGCATTTTACTCATCTCATGTTTTAGAAACATACATACAAATGCAGACAAACTCAGGGATGTACAGTCACGGAAAAAATCATTAGACCATCAAAAGTCATCAAAAACAATGGTTATGCAATCAAGTACTAACTCCTGTGTGTATCATGTGACTAAAACAGACAGGAAAAAAAACATGGAATGTCTAAAAGCACTGTTTGTGTCAGTACAATGGCATAGCTACTGATGGAAGAACCGAAGTGATTTTGGTTATTATCAAGAAAACCATGGAAAATGACTAAATATCAGCTCTGAAATTAAACTCTTATGAGCTATTTTTGTTGTTATCATTATATTTGTCCAAACAAATGCACCTTTAGGTGTACCAGGCATTAAAATGAACAAGAAATTGAAGAAAACAAGGGGTGGTCTAATAATTTTTTCCATGACTGTATATGTGTTCAGAATTTTCTATCTTTTTGTTGGTATGTTGGTGTAACCCTCGAAGACCCAAACAGCTGCTGGCAAAAAACCAAGGAACATCTACTGATCTAAAATGTTCAGAAAGAAATCGAAGAAAACAAGGGCGGTCTAATATTTTTTTCCTGCGACTGTATATATTAACTCATTAACCCTCAAAGACCTAAACAGATGCCAGCAACCAAAACCATCTACTAATCTAAAATGTTTAATAACTTTTGATCCACTAATCCTGTCAATTCATGGAAATAATTCATGTAAAATGCAATTTGTCATCTTTTCATGGTCATCAGATATGACACATTTGGACGTTCAGAGGCTCAGTAGTTACCATGGAAACACTGTCATCTTCTACAATATAAACTAATCAGTAAAACCCCAGTTTGACAAATGACAGTGTTTATAGACTCTTATTTTATATTTAATTAATGCCATATTTTGCTGAAAAAGTCACTTTTCATTGACTTTTCTGTTACGGTATGACAACCCTTGAATTTAGAGCTTTTATTTATATGATCAGTAAATTGAATATAGGAAAATACTTGATTTTCACTGAAAAATTCAAATGTTTGAGGATGATATTAAAAGAAATGGTCATACATTATTAAATTTAGGTTAAATGTAGGGGAAAATTATTTGGAAGTCACCATAAAAATAGTTCTAGGTTTTTAATGGTTAAAAGCTGACTTGATAAAAAACCTTTTTATTGTGTTTTCTGGCAGAGTTGACTGTTGCATTGATGTAGAAAGTCCAACAAAAAGGTTCCAGTCACAGCTTCAACATCCACTGAAATTTACACATTAGATTCATTCCATTGTTGAATAGATGACTTACAAAATATGGGTGTTATTACATAATTTCAGTCGTAATAGTATTTATATACATGCATATTTAGAACTCTACATATATGTATTATTTATTTATTTTCAATTTTTCTTTTTGTTGTATGGATATTTTCTTTCCTGCTACTTTCGATTATACTTGGAGCAACTGTAACACACAATAATTTCCCTCTGGTATTAATAAAGTATTCTGTTTCTGATCATGCAGTGTTTTCTAACATGTCCAGTTCTCTGACCACATGGCCTTAGTCCAGTCTTTTTAATGGTTAAAAGGCGGTCGGACAAAACCTTTTTATTCTATTTTCTGGCAGGGTTGACTGTTGCATTGATGTAGAAAGTCCAACAAAAGGTTCAAAAAAGTCACTGCTGAATAGATGACTTACAAAATATGGGTGTTATTACATAATTTGTATCATTACATTTCATTATTTGTATATTACATATATATATATATATAAATAGAATGTTTATATATATATGTATATTTAGAACTCTACATATAAATTTTTTCTGTTTTTCTTTTTTGTTGTATTGATATTTTCTTTCCTGCTACTTTCAATTATACTTGGGGTACCTGTAACGCACAATAATTTCTCTCTGGTATTAAAAATTCTGTTTCTGCTCATGCAGTGTTTTCTAACATGTCCACTTCTCTGACCACATGGCTTTAGTTCAGTCTATATTTGTTCGTACTTTTGTTATTGGCCTGTGGTCAGAAACTGTCAAATGAACTGTCAGTGAACTGTCAATAACACCTATACCCAGTCTGGTAACGCATAAAACTGGTCATGTGGTGAGCAAGAAAAAAACAAAAAACAAAAAAAAAACAACTCAATCTCAATGCAGTATTGTCTTCAGTCATTTAATCCATCTCGTGATTTTAATTAGCTACTAAAAATCATTTGCATGTGTTGACATTTTGCAATATCATCTGATAAGGAATCTCTTTTGTATGTTATCACAAATATTCCACCTCCATTTATGCATTTGTTTATGTACACATTTTATGACTAAGCATATTTAAAATATATGTAATGATCTGTAAAAAAAAAAAAAAAAAAGCTTACAAGAAAAATGTATTTGCCAATCAGCGGATTAAATTAACACTTGTCGTTCAGTGACTCTGAAGAGGCACCATGACTTTTTTCTTGCAAGTAAACAACGAAAAGGAAAGAAATAAAGAAAATGTCGCTGACGTTCAGCTCAAAGCCTTTGACTATTAATAATTCTGCCTCAGATATCGCACACATGTACACACATACAGGAAGGGAAAAGTGTAACCAGTTTCATCTGTCTTAACACAAAGCCATTTTAACCCATTGTAGAAACAGTGGGAAAATCTGCATATCATGACATCGACACAAAGTGCGTCCTCACCAGCCCCGTGGAATCCAAAATACGCATGTTAACATATCAATAAGGTGCCAATTGAACAGAAAATCTGTGCATGATTAATGACAAAGGCCAACTGTGGAAAACACTACAAAACAAATGTGTACTTAACAAAATGAGTCATCGGTCGAGTTCACTCTGTCTCAATATTTACAAGTAAAATGGTTTTTAGCCGACATGTACACTTAAACAGTTGATGCATCTACATCATTACATACAAACCTCATGTTGTTTGTGTGACAGTGCATGGAGTTGCCATCATACGCACAATTACAACATCTTTACACACTCCATTTACATCAGTACCTGAACTAGGAGCTGTACCACCGACAGCCTTCACATGTGGGTCGGATCAGCCGCACAGCGACAACTGGGAGTGACGACAGTTGGTGAGTGTTTATAAAGCACACAGACTACAGTACAGTTCAAAACAACTAGACTAGTGACGAAAACTGAATAATCGAGCAAAAACAAAACAGAACCCAAAAAAAAAAAAAAAAAAAAAAAAAAAAAGCAGGCCTGCGAAGAATTTCAAAGGGCCAGTTCAGCCAAAATGTAAAAACCCAGTGTTCAGTCGTGGAGAGGGGAGTGATAGCGCTGCTGCCTGGAGGTGGCCGATCTGACGGTTCAATCGGAATTTGGCACAAGATCTGCTTTTCATTGGAATCGTACAGATCACATCATCAAATAAGTCTTGTTCAAAATACGTGCTGATTGTAACTAATGTTGCCATTGTATTGAGTGTACTCAAGCCTGTTGGTTGTGAGTTTGTTCCACTTCAACCTGCAGGAGTTTGTGTATTGTCAAATACTGATAGTAGCTGCAGGTTTCTGAGGGTGGATTAAGGCTGGTTTGCTGAAGCAATGGTGCAAAAACACTAAAAAATCATTAAGACATCTTTAACATTATTCTTTAATACCCAGACCTACAGTCGTGGAAAAAATTATCAGACCACCCTTGTTTTCTTCAGTTTCTTGTTCATTTTAATGCTTGGTACAACTAAAGGTTCATTTGTTTGGACAAATATAATGATAAAAACAAAAACAGCTCATAAGAGTTTAATTTCAGAGCTGATATCTATCCATTTTCCATGGTTTTCTTGATAATAACCCAAATCACTTCAGTTCTTACATCAATATCTATGGTATTGTACTGACAAAAACAGTACTTTTAGGCATTCCCCGTTTTCTTTTGTCTGTTTTAGTCACATGATACACACAGGAGTTAGTACTTGATTGCATAACCATTGCTTTTGATGACTTTTGATGTCTAATAATTTTTCCCACGACTGTATATTCACACTTGCTAATAATGCTGACAGTGGTGGAGATCAGTCTGGTATAATGCACTGTTGTTGTTGTCTGGTTAGCTTGAGTTTCTGAATCTGAATCATTTTGGGCAGCAACAGTGTTTCTGCTAAATAGTGGGGGTTTTTTTTGGGTTTTTTTGCAGAACACTGACATGTGGAAAAGAAATGAAAAAATCCCTCCAAAGAGAATGTCATGTTAAAGATGTGACATTTTCAGGGTGCATCTGCAGGTGGGAGGCTGGTCTTATCTGTGACAGTGGAATACAAGAGGGACTAGTGGGTCGGACGGTGTGTTACTATAATTAGTGTCAAAATCATCTTCAGCTCAGTATCAGTCTATGTCAGGACAAATTGGACTATGATGGACCACCACAGTCTACTGAATTCATGGAAACCACTTCTGTTAATCATCTAAGACAACTCAGATATTAATTGGTATCTTAACACATATCAACAGTGGAATTAGAGGCACCTTTAATGTATTTTAAGCGCAGGTCTTGCCATTGAAAATGCACTTGTTTTATAGTGTTTTTAATTTTTAGTGGACATATGTATGTTGCCTTTGTATGTGTGTGTGCATGTGCTGTATATAGATTTTTTTTTTGCTTTAATATTAAATCTTTTTATATTTTGAAGCACTTTGCGGGCTTTAAAAGTACTACACAAACTAAGATATTATTTTTATTACTATAATATTGCATTAAATTGAAATCAGCCATTTCTTATGTGTCTGTACTTCACTGAATGTCAATACTAGGAAGAAACACTGCACATCCAATCATCAGTCTTGAGTATTATATGATCTTGTGGTCAGATCGCCCCCCTTAGACAGATGAATAGAATTTAATTTGGCGTGATTTGCACTGAGAACTTACTTTTGAATTATACTACAGCAGAAAGAGTTCAAGAAAGAGTATTAGATCATTCACAAACATCTTCTGACCTCCTTTACCGGAGACAAATCTCAGATATGGACTTTAAATTGTGGAAGAACTGCCCCTTTACGCTGTATTTCACCTTGGTTGAATATTTTCGTTTTTTGCGCGTGCATAGAAGTTCATCAACAGTCAACCTGTAACCCAAACTGCCCAGAGCCTGACGTCCGCCACCAGCATTAAGGATTCTTCGCAGCTTTTACGTCAACATTGGTAAACAGGAAACCCACCCCATCGACGTTTCATCTGGGACTTAAAAAAGAAGAGAATGACCCGTGTGTGAGGTTTAGTATTCATCAGCAAGCTCGTAAAGCAGCGGTTTCTTAAAGCTGCCTCTTATGCCGGTTGACTTTTTATGAACTTCATAAAGATACAAGCGCAAAAAGTGAGAGATATTTCAGCCAGTGTTCACATACTATCAAAAGAAAATAGTAACTATTGCATAGTACAAGAATATTAAACGAGTCTAAATCTGTGTGAATAATCCTGTTTGTAGAAGAACACCATCTGACTGGTCTAACTGCATTTACAGAAGCAGTTTTAATTGTTTTATGCTAATTTGGAATCCATTTCTTTTCACAAAACCAATACATGCTAATGCTGCAGACAGGAAAATGCACTGCACTGCGCTAAATAGGAAGCTTATTCGTTTCTTCAGAATTGAACAAAAATCCAATCGGACTCAGAAATGACCAAATGAAAACTACTAGAGTGTTATCAGATAGGCGTACGTAAATTACACCAAATAAATGCTGATAAACTCAATTATTCACCGATCGCACTGGTAAAATCTAGTTTGACTAAGGCTGAGATTACACTTTTCCAATTCAGTGTAGCTTAAAGTGCCATAAAAAGATGGCAAGAAACTCTTGTGAGTTTGTGGCACAGTTAATTAAAAATAATAATAATAAAGGCAATCACTTCCAGTACTGGCAGGAGATGGTTTGGATTGTGCTTATGAATGAAGAGGAAGAAAAGAAAAAAAAAAAGAATTTAGGAGTTGATATAGTTGATTGCATCTCTTCTCCTGTTTATAAGCGCACTGTAAACGTTTCAAGTGTGATTCCTGTGATGAACTGAGCCTCTCCTCAATGTGGTCCTCGTGCATCCTGCAGTAGTGTCACACTCCTGCCAGCTTTGTGAATCCTCCTTCTCCTCCTCTTCTTCCTCCTTCTCTCTTTGGCAGTAGTGGTTTCTTGGAATTGACTACAATGCAACTGTGCAATACCACCGGTTGCTGTCCTTGTTGCCAGCTCCGCTCGACTTAACTGATGCTGAGCTGTGCAAATCCGATGAGTTTAATGTCATCAGGAATTTCAGACTCCTCCACACCGGACGCCTGAATGAGAGACAATATCCACCATTAATGATGTGCAGTTTGGTTATGTGCAAACCACTGACCATAATAAAACCAGCTAATACTGAGGCTCAACAAAGACTCTGGAATTTACGTGTGTATATGTAGAGCTTTATATATATGTATGTGTATGTTTTTTTTTCTTTATATTGATAATTTCTTTCCTGCTACTTTTTATTATACTTGAATGGAGCAACTGTAACACCCAATAATTTCCCCCTGGGATCAGATAAAGTATTCTGATTCACAAGCTCCCTAATTGTAATCTATTGAAACAGCTTAGCCCTTGTCTGGCATGATTCATTAATTAAACAGTGGATATTATAGGTGAGCCATTCTGCAAATCCATGGTTTTCAAGCCATGGTTCAGTGCATAACATGGTTTTGCTTATTATTAATATTACGAGGTAGAAAGGATTTAAAAAGAAAAAAATATGGGGAAAATTCAGGTTTCATTCCACAATAACTGCAAATTAATTACAGTTTGTAATATGAGGAGCACTGATGATCACTAGTAAAGTAAATTTGCATACATAAATGGCACGTTTTTTTTTTAAGCATGGTTAAATATTGGTGTTTTTAATTGTGTGTTTTTATTGCTGACTTTGCATCATCATTTCGTTCTACAGTGTATCTCTGATGGAACTCGCCTGAATGACAATAAAAGTGATCTGGATATTGACAGATTAAATGTAACTAAATAAAAAATAACTCATTTAAGACCAGTCACTTGTGTCATGCGAGAACTACAGTTTAAAGATTAAGTGTAATATTTGCTAAATCTACAGCTTCTCCTAGCTCTGAAAGAATTTTAATGTTGTGACTGAAATGTGTTATAGTGGTAAAGGACAAAATGACTAAGTGAGTTGTGTTACATTTGTAACATAATGAGAGTTGAGGAGGTGTGAGACGTTCACAGATTTGGAATCAGTTCCACTACTGCTCCCCCCTGTGGATTTGTCTGCCTTTGTCTGTACTTACCAGCTTAAAGGTCACATTTTTGTTACTGTGCGGATCGTCAACAATCTTTTGCAAGTTTGCAGCAACTAGAAGATAAAAAGGAAATAAGACTGTGTTAGAAGGTGTACAACCCATAGACAATGAGAACCTCTCAATCCAGTGAAAACAAGTGGCTCAAGAACGTCAGAAAACAATGTTATGGGTTAATTTATATAAAATACAATTAAACTTATTATTAATCGCTAATTCTCTTACTTACCAATGACCAAGTCCCTCCCATCAACCAGTCCTGCAGAGACCAGTTCCTGAGAAACTCCATCAGCAGAGTCTGAGATGTGGAAGGGAGTAAACACAAAATATTGTTAATTTAAGGACATTTTAGATATTAAAGTCTGCCCTGTACAGCACATGGAAGGAGGTCTGAGATGTGTCTTACCTCTGCCAGGCATGAACTCAAATCTGATGTCATTAAGTTCCTTCTTAGGATTCCTCAGTCGCAGCACGAGGCTGATGGGAACACTGGAATTGGCTGCAACCTGATCCTGCAAGAGTGCAACCATAAACACTGTAAAGGCTGATAGTGGATTTTTAAAGGCTGATATGATGGTTATTTGAAGCAGTAAAAAGCAAGTAGCCAACTAATCATCTGATATCACCTCTGAAGAAAAGGCTGACAATGTCTGCCAGACTTTTAATAATTTTAACTCTTATTGTCCCTCAAAGAGAAGCTTGGTATTCATGATACTGATTCATGTTCTATTAGCCATGAAATGCAGCTTCACCATTTGAGATTGCATTTCATTAAATTTTAGATCAATTTTAGATATTTTTGTTTGGTACTTTTTTCCCTCTTTGTGTGCATCTGTATTTTCTCGTGTGCGCTTTTTTTTTCTTTTATTCCCTTCTCTTCTTCATAACTATGCAAAATCCAAATCATTGTCACTTTTCTGCCTTTGCAATTTAAAATTGAAGTCAAAATAAAGATGTGTGTGAACTAAACACGTCAACTAAAGGTGCATATGATCTAATAAGGTTAAGTAAATAAAAGTAAAAATGTATGCATATGTTTGAATGAAGTTTTTCTTTTTATCACATAAACTACATGAAACTAAAGACGTGGACAAAGTAATAATCTAATCTAATCATAATACAGAGGATTTAGCTCAGCCAATAGATCAGATATTTACTGTACTGATTATTATGTTTCATCTTCGATAAGTTATTTAACTCTAAATAAAGCAGTGAGTAGCTTCTTATTTCTGGAACAACCATCAGTTTGATAGTCATCATTAATTTATTACTTTGTGACATCATCAGTGAAATCACCAACAGAGGCTATAAATAGGACCTAGGTAAGGCTACAGCTCGAGCCCTTGATTGGCCGGGCACATGTTGTTCTGCCTTGCGGGAAAACCGCGTACCTCTGAATGTACTATTCACAAGTACATACTGTGCTGTTTTATTTTCCCTGTATAAAAACATAAAAATACTACAGTTGAATAGAGAAAAGTGTGACCCTCACCTGAGCAGTGGGTACATGTGAGGGACTCGCCGTGCTGGGGGGAGCCTGTGGGGGGGTGTCCTCCCCAGACTGGGCCACATTCACGGGGCTCTCATGTGTTTGAGGGACCGGCTGTAAATGACCTGTGGAGCCTTCTGTCGGCGGGAAAATCTAAGACGCACGACGTGAGAGTAAATCAGATACTGTTTTCACGTTAATTCAACAGTAAGACACCAAATAAACAAAACGAGGACGCACGTGAGAGAGTCATGCAGATTGCTCTGTTAGGTTTCATGTATTGAATCAGGATTTGCAGGTCATGTCCACTACAAATGGACTCACCTCCATATTCTGGGAGCCGTCCTTCACTCTGGGTGACTGCAGAATGGACATGACAGATTGTCAGGATTAAAAACATGCAGGTCTGCTTTGTATCCCCCAACACGTGGACTGATGATGTGTAGTAAGATTGAAGGAATTTGACACAGGACAACTTTAAATAAACACAGGCCTTAATAGAAATCACAGGCAAGATCACAGGACAGTAAACTCCCACACCCAGACATGAATTGAGTATGAACAGTGAACACACACTGGAAAATGTTGGTTCAGAGAAGATCACACCCTAAATTAAATCAGTACATCTGTCTAAAAATAAATCAGACTGTGTTAATATTAAGGTTCATGAAATGACTTGTGCTAACTTGTTGCATTGTATATTTAGACACTCTTGCTCTGTTCTTGTACAAATACCAGTTAAGCTGCTTCCATCTAGTCTAGAAATGTAAACTAATCTTTTGTGAAGATGGATAAAGGATATTTATCCTGATAATCCCTTAACTTTATATCAGCTGCAAACACACCTGAAACTTAAAGACCTGGTCTCCTAAGATACAGTTCATACTCATATCAATTGTGATTAATTGTTGTCATGTAAATAAATTTGTATCTGTTTGAAAAACTGTGAAATATTTTTAACTGTGCTCTTCCTGTTGTGCCAGGAAGTTCTTGTCCAACACTATGTTAGAGTTGCACTTCTTATTTGTCATCAGGCTGCAGCATCAGAGTTTAAATGGCAACAAATGCAACCTGCGTTATATGGACAAAAGTACTAGGACTGAATTCAGGTGTTTCATTGCTAACAGGAAGTTGGGCTATAAAACAATAGCATTTTTATTTTGTCTCTAGGATTAATTTTGTTTACGTCATCACTTAAACATTTTACAAAATACTCCAGAATTTATTTTACTCAGTGTTGAAATTTTATTTTTTGGTATAGCCATTTTAAATGTTTTACCTCCAGATTTATGAAGTTTTTGCCTCGTTATGACCATAAAATTTGTCATGTTTAATCAAAAGTAACTAGCTGGTTTCTTCAGGTCTCACTGACGAAGAAAAATGGCTTCAAATTTAACAGGAATATTGATTTGAGATTTATCATAGCATGAATTATTGACTACTTTTTTTCCATGACAATATTTCAAATTGATGGGAATGGGAAGTCCTACAACCTGTAGGTGTTATACGTTCCAATATTTTTGTCCATATGGTGTATTACCAAGCCAGACTGAACAATTATTGGGGCTTAGTTTTATTTATTTAATTTACTTTACCTAAATAACCTGAACTACATCACCACTAGGAACATTGTCTTAGCAAAAGACAACTGCTGCTTTACAGAGTTTACACTGAAATTACATCCCACAGCGCCATCTGCTGGTCAAAGAAAAGCTGTGACCACATTCCTTTGAATTAGGTGTGTTAAGGAGAGAAGTAGTATTGTTAATGTTGCTGAAAAAGGCACTTAATGCATACAACGGTCACAATAAAGAAAACATTAATGCTAATATACAAACAGCTTACTGTGATTATATCACTTTAGGCTTAGATTGGCTTTCTGTTCCTCTTTATTTAGGGGCTTTATCTATGACCTTTAAATATTAATCGGTATAATATAAGCTTATGAATTCTAATGTATTTATCTTATATGAAAATAGCTGCTCCTCATTTTTTTTGCTCAGTCGTGCTGGATAAATCATCAATCTCCACCCTCTTCGGCTCCACCTCTAAAACCCTAAAACAAAGTGGCCAAATCTTGTGGTGTCTAAGTCTGAGTCTGGCCTAATACATAAATCTAGATCGACTGTTGAAAGACTCGGACATGCAGCAACTCACCCGCAAAGCTGCCACCGCAGCTTTGCCTTCCTCGCTCTCCTCGTCCAGTTCATCATCACTCCATTCCCATCCACCGTCCTCCGTCTTATGGAGGCGACCACTCGAACCTGGCACGCGACGTACCTACAGAATGTATACATATTTTAAAGAATTAACAATATAATTACTGCTCATTAATCTTCTTTCTCCTGGCATCCACTATGCAGAGCCTTGGGAAACTAAGACACACCCTGACCACAGCCACACACCAGTGTTGAAATAAACACTGTTTGTAGACACTTAACAATCTGTAGTGAGTTATAAATGGGACCAGACCTTCTTTGATCGCTCTGATATTGACGGGCCTTTATAGAGGAGCCTCTCCTGCAGGTACTCATTGTTCTGCAACACAAAATAAACATTTTTCACAGATACTCTCCTTGAAATACAAACATATTCCTACTTTATTTTTGCAGTTATGAAGACAGCTCACCTTGGCCTTTGTAAAGAATTTGTGCTTCAGCAACTCAGCAGCAGTCGGCCTTAAAAGGAACACAAGGCTTTTAACTTTAGTTACAAACTGGATTTACACTTGAATGAAAAGCCTAAATCCAAGGCTTATAACATGCTACAATGACCTAGAGGGTCAGGGGATTAACTGACCGTTTTTCAGGATCCTTCTGTAGACACAGGGAAAGCATCTTCCTGAAGGACTTGCCGTACTTCTTCACCATTTCCTTATCTGTGATTCCGGTCTCCAAACAGGGAGGGTCATTCTGCAAAGTCAGCATCAGCACCTACAGGGAAGAAAAGATCAACAGTCTATCATCTACTATGTCATTGTAGCTTTAAATTAGTGTGAAGTGGAGGAACATCATGATCTGACTGAAAGAAGCTGTACAAAGAAGGGAGAAGTTTGATTGAGCATGAGTAATATAACTACAAAAACACCTTTACCTAAAATCAGCATTTGCACAACATGCACCAGTTTCTGTAACATGCTGCAGAGCTCCTTGTTTAAAGCACAGGGCTGAGTGAGATGTCAAAAAGATGATCACATTTTTAGCGATATTTAGCACAATATGTAATCTGATACAGCTGTTTGAGAAGCATCTTGACAATGACCTAAGTCTGAGGTAAGACGATTCAATGACTAATATTATGTTATATCATAGCCATTTGGTGACAGACGTACCTATGTATTTTAACAAAGGAAAATAGGGAAAAAATAAAAGACTTTCCAAATTTTAAACAATGCTCATGGTGAGTGTAGATTTCTGGGTTTATGACATGGTTGCACCATAAAGTCCTCTCAGACTCCACATGTATTACAAAACAAAGAAATGCATGATTATTATTAACAGGATTTTTTTCTTTAATTTTTTCATTTCAAGACTTTTCAGTTCAACCCTTCTTTAAACTGTTGTGTCTTCTAATCTGGCCAAACAACTAAGCATTAAACAGAAGAGAACAGATATGGATGTACACAGTTACCTTCATGGGTGGGTATTTGTGATATGGTGCAGCGCCGGTGGCCAACTCTATAGCAGTGATACCGAAACTCCAGATGTCAGCTTTGAAGTCATATCCACGAACCTGAATGTTCAAAACACAACTAAGTGAATAACACAGGATATACACAGAACCATAACCGGTATTGTTATACCTCACTCAAACCCATTTGTTTTGTTCACATTGTATATTTTATTTGATAGCCCATTACAACTCTATTTAACTTGTTTATTTATTTTATTCGATTTTATTTTATATTTTATTGCATGCTTCTTACCTACTCCATGTTCTATGTATGCACCAAACCACTAGGGGTGTAATGGTACAGAAAAATTTTGGTTCGGTACGTTTTCCGTACAGGGATCTTCGGTTTGATACATTTTTGGTATGGTGAAGGATACCAGTGAAGGAGGGGAGGGGCCTCCATAACTACCTAAAACCGAAAGTGAAACTTAACATGCTTCAAATGTCTGACCCGGCTTCTGTGCCTCTGTTATACTCTCTGTTGTCATGTTTACCCCCTCTTATCAATGCCCCAGTCTCAGAATAAAGTGTTTTGGTTTTTTTTTGCAGCAACACTGAGAATTCAGCAGTGGCAAATGTATATGAACCCTGTTTAATTACATAGCAATAAACATGATTCTGATCCTGACAACACTTGAACTTTTTTTGCCATTTGTAAGATATAGAGATAGAAGCAGCACAGGGAGAGAAGAAAGTTGTTTTTATCATGTAGAGAGCGAGACACCCACCTGCTCCATGACCTCGGGCGCCATCCAGCACGGTGTCCCCACAAATGTCTTCCTAACCTTATTCCTAGTCATGTCTCCTCCTGCTGCTAGAAAGGCACTCACACCAAAATCTGTGCAAACCATCAGGGAAAGGATGAAACAAGAAAGAAAAGAGGATGATTAGAAATTTTTATTAAAGAAAGAAAAAAAAATACCCCATTTCCCAGAACAATAGACTTTTAATCTGTTACTTCTTATCCTCTAGACAGACAGTGGATGTAACTAAAAAGCGAAGATGACAAATTCCCTGGCTGAAAACCTATTAAATCTTCCTCATTCAAACTGAAACATTCAGTAAAAGAAGATAAAACTTGACTTTACCAGCAATTTGCACAGAGCCGTCGTCCCCTAGAAGGATATTTCCAGCCTTTAGATCCCTGTGCGTAAAGAGAAATAGGATAAAAACATAATGAGCAATTAAAGTGTCACAAGTCAGACTGCATCGACACAACAGTGTTTGGTCTCTGAAAATTAAGAAACACTCTTTACTCTTGTGCCAAACACTCAAAGCTGCACCTTTTATATGCTTAATCCTAACCAAAAAGATTTCTGATTGCAGAATTCAAGTGCAAACCACACAGAAAGGAAGGGTGTGGATTTACCTGACGGAGCACCACTTCATATACGACCTTGTTGACAAAAATTCCCTACAACTCAGCTAATCCCAGCCGCCTTCGCTCTCCTTTTCCTGATTACAAGTGAGTGAGTCAGCATCTGAGTTCAATCGGCAGCCACAACATCTGCTGAAATACACTCCACACTACCGCCACTACTACACAGGTTTCAAATAGTGAATGTGGATTATTTTGAAAGATACAGCAACTGTTAGATGAGTCACCCTTTACGTTTTCATCTTTCTCTCTCCATTGGCTCCAAATGCGCTACAGAATTGATTTTGCACTTAAATGTCTTGATGGTCTTTTTCTTCCCTATCTCTGTAATTTGCTTCAGCCTTCCTCTCCTTTGGAATCTAGAAGATCTACTGATCACCTGCTCTTAGTTTACTTGAAAACAAGGCTTAAACAGTTGTAGCCTCTAAACTCTGGAACACTTTGTCTTTACAGATCAGACCCCTTCATTGTCTGTTTACCTTTGACATAACATGAAATATTAGTGTCATTAGTGTGTCATTTTGTCCTTTTTTCACCGTTTTATGTCTTTCATGTCATTTATTCTTTTAAAATATTTTATTGTCTGTATCATATTTTTGTGTTTTATTGGTTTAGTGTACTAAATTGTTTTTTTGTACCACATTTTCTTCACATTTGTCATTTTTAAATGTGCTTGATAAAGAAATTGGATTAGACCAAGTGCATTTCATTTTATTCTCAGTGGAAAAAAAGAAAGTACAAAAATGCCCCCAATAACCTCACTGTGTTTGATTTATGATGATATGCGCCGTGATACATTTAATCTTTCAAAGTCAAACTGTTTTTGTGATTTCGATAAGGTCCCAAATAACATTTTATCATTTGTCTATTCAGTCCTAAAAAATAGAATACCAGTTGTGGACTTTTTTCCTGGATAATACAGCAACAAAATACTTAATTTTTCCGTCAAAAAATACACAGCACATATTTAAGTCCTAACAATGTGTCTATAAATTTGACACACTGTCATACAATAAGACACAGAGACTTCTACTGTGCCCTCAGCGGTGGCTCACCGTGTTCCTGGCAGGAACTTTTATGTACGACAAACCTCCTCAATTATGCATTTTCAGTGTATTAAATATTAAATGGGTGAGGTCGACATGAAAGCCAGAGGACGGGTTCATGCTCATTCACTCACGGAAAGGCTTAGTGCCTGCATGTTCAGACAGCAGAGGATGATGAGACATAAACAGGCTCTGTGTACGGTACAGTGATAGTAGTGATTACATCCTGGGCCTCACCGGTGAATCTGCCCGTTTTTGTGAAGGTACTCCAACCCTTCCAAGACCTCTTTCAGGATGGTAGCAATGCTGGCCTCATCCAATACTCCGGTCTTGTGCTCGCCACGAGATATGATATGCTTAATGATGTCCAACACGGAACCTGAAAGAGAGTGAGAGAGAGACAGAGAGAGAGAGAGAGAGAGAGAGGCAAAGGCCTGTCACAAGATCTGCTGACAATACATGGAGGGAATGTCCATCTTGGAAAGAGGTTACAGACACACAGTGAGTGAGTAACATTTGGTAAAGGTTGTATTGTAAACACAAGTCCCACAGTTGAGACCTAAAATCAACACAGTACTACCAGAGCTCCTAAACCTCTGGAGAGATGCACTTTAATAGCATGACCATGAGGACAAAATTAACCATTATGTTAAAATGTCACATCTTTGTGCCATCATGTAAGGTGACATGAACACAAATACATTTTCAATATATAATCCTTCAACCAACAAGCTTCAGTTTCAAGAACAATCCAGATCCATTGTAACACACCTCAAATAAATCCCACATAATAGGTCTAAAATAAAAAATAACTTTAAACGCACATGACCAGGAGGGCTGATAACACCGCTGTATAAAGACCGTCCCAAATTGATGTGAATGCAGTCAGTAGTAGCATTATAAAATGCAGATATACCTGTACAACAGTTGCAAGGACAGAGACATAAGTCATTATCTGTCCATTCACATTATAATCCAAATCTGTAGTGTTCAAACTAAAAAAATATGTGCAGCATTTCCAAAATCTCAGTTTTAGGGACCTTAAACACAGCAGTAGTATGGATTCTAGGTGTAGATGAAAAAAATCTGCATATTATAAAACAGTCATATTAGTGTGGACGTTAACTAAATGGCAATTGTATTGGTTACTGTAACATATTAATAAAAATGTAGTTTCTACAATCATACCCTCATGTGACATAAAGCACTAGAAAGATGACTCTCAGAAATACCACAACCAAAGGAAAAAATACTCAAGACAATAATCACAGTAGAAAGACAGAGGCTCATGATGACGAGGCCTGTCAGTTTTACAAAATCACCTGATCATGATCATTTGAGCTGATAGTCATTTGCAGAATTGTTAAATTCCTTTCCAATCATCTGTATAAAAATAACTGGATGAAAATAACAAGAATATCATATTTCCATCACTACTCCTACATCATTTTCCAATGTTTAAAAGTTGATCAGCTCTTTAAATGACGTTACCACATTTCATCCACTTCTACTATGGTTTAATGGAACCTGAGAGAACTATTAGTGCCTCTGACTGTTTAACTACAGGTGCATCATTTCTAATTTTCAAACTACCACATTTCCACGAGTATCTAATGACATTACCATGTACTTAGTTCCGAGTAGTGTATTTAGGACCTCCTCATCACAAAGTGCATTATTAAACTTTCATTAGGCATGTACTACAATAATAGTGGCAAAAGATGAATGGAAAAGGCAACTACTACAAACATTAACCATAAATGTGTCTGAGATGAAAGACGGCATATATATGACAAACTACAGGTAAGATGCAGAGAGTCATTAATATTACAACACTTACCACCACTGAGCAGCTTCATCACCAGCCACAGTTCGTCCTTTACCACAAAGGACGTATAGTAAGACACAATGTTTGGATGGTGGCACTGGCTCATCGCTTGGATCTCTTTCTGCAGTGAGAAGAAAACATGCAACAAAAGTTCAGAAGACTAAAGACGGCAGAGTAACCTGAATTACATCAGCCCTTGAACCATCAAGCCTATGCTTTTGTAGCCTATTATGCAGACATCATAATATAGGCTAAGCCTTGGAATAAATAATTCATGGCTGATGGCATATAGTACTGTCAGATGCTCTACATTAAATGTGGCATCTTCAGTGTCAATAATATTGCAGCTCCATTAGCATGGAATATATGAATCGTTTGAACCTCACAGTGCAATGATAAATATGTCAGCTCTCACTCTTGATAGCATAAAGCATAGCTTAATATCGTAATCAAAACAGTTTCCTTGGGTGACATTTATACAACATGTCTAAGTAAACTAAAGTGATAAAAGGATGCTTTGAACTCATTTAGCAACATCAGACTTCAGCTGTTTTCACAAATCTTGCTGATGTTACAAAGCTGTAATAGCCCCAAGGGTTGTGATATTAACAGATTAATACGTCTTCAACACCACAACAAATGCATGACCTTTTTTCATCACGGCGTTTCAAGGGTCAGAGCCACTGCCTTATTTAGAATCAGTCTGTCACATTCAACAGCCAAAGCACAAAGTCAGCTCTCATCCAGGACAACTAGAGCAGAAAAGTGATGGTGCTGCTCTAGAACCAAGTGATGTAAAGATGTGGCTCTATTGTCCCTCTCTGGCCCATGGAAAAGCACATTAGCTCTTAGATTTGCACGTGTGCCTAGTGTTAACTTCGGATTCATGCTAGTGCTGCTTGAGTTGGTTTAAATTGTGAACCTTCTAAGAACAAGGTTACCGTTCCCCAACTATTCTTTTGATTAGGCAGAGTAGATACCATACTGCTGTGTTACTAGTTCTTAGTTCTCAAACAACAAAGTGTTGGTGCTGCTGTACAACCAGCATTACCGACCAAGAGACAAAAACAGCAATTAATCTGCCTGGGTAGAAAAGTGGTTAAGTTGAACTCCTTCCAACCTGGTACTAGAACGAGTGCCATAATCACCCAAACCTCTAGAAAGACATCAAAAGGTCAGATAGTTCAAATAGCTATTTTCTTACCAGGAGCTCGTCCATGCTTGTTTGACACTTCTCCAGGTTGATACGTTTGATGGCTACCTTCTCCTTTCTGGGTTTGCAATAGGCTGCCTGAACAACTGCAGTGGCTCCACTCCCTGAGGAGAACACAGGAGCAAGATTTATAGTCACACTATCACAATGTCAGTGCAGAAAGTATAACAATGTATTTTCAATATGTTCACTGGCAGAAAGGCTTTGAAATAACCACAGGCTCTACAAACTTCTCATGTGCCTGCAAGCATGTAAAGTGAGCTGGTGTTTCTTGTAATTCATGTATTATTATATGCTTGCTCTGATATGTTTGCCTCTAGATCAGTGAATTGCTTGTGATTAACTTGCTTGGTTATTGTGTCTTAGGCTGATGTTTGCAAAAGCATGCCTCAAATACCAATACCTGTACAGGTGTAGTCTAATTTGATGAAATAGTTCTCTATATCCAAGATAATTTTCTCGTTTAGGACAGAATACTGGGACTTCAACAGTGTAAGAAGTGCTATGTGAGCTATAATCCGCACTTCAAGTCTAGACACCTGGGTCGCTTTACTCATCATGTTACAATGCAGCGTGAATTCAGTAGTAAATACTGCTGTTTGATGCTATAGAAACCACCCTCCTTTTCAGGAACACCAGTAAGAAGTGTGTTAAATTAAATACATAAAAATACCATCTAGTACTATATTATTGGAATTATTCAAAACAAAGTGAGTTATAACTAAAGCAAAACAGTACCACCCTATATTACTGTATGCTAACTTGCGTTAGCTAGCTGTGTAGTTTTATGCCGACGAGCTAAAAGGCTATCTCACTTTAGCTCAACACCTAGCGCAAAGAACTGATTATTTTGGCCTAGCCAGGGCGAAACTGTGATAGTGTTATACTCCCTGCAATGCAGCTACGTATTTTTCAATGGCCTTCTGGTTGCGACAGACATGCAATGCTAGTTGGCTAGTAGCAGCTGGTAGCCAACACTGCTGCAACGTCGGGAGGATATGATGCTAACGTTAGCAGGCTAAGCTACTCACCTATCACCTCATTGAGCTCATAGTCATCCTTGTCGATTGACCAGGATTGAGAGGTCTGGTCGTCCGCCATGGTGTCGTTGTTTGTTCGGTAAAAACAAGGGTTTGAAATGAAAGCAGAGACGCTGTCTGTCTGTTATAATATCTTTTTCATTACTCCATTCGGCACCGATGATGCTTCTTGCTGCTGCTGTTCCGCTGACAACTCCTACCGCTCCTGTCAACACAACTTCACGCGCGACTGACGCATTGTGTCACGTATGTGACGCAGGACGGGAAACAGACGTGACGCCATCTTGAGTGTGGCAAACGTATGCCTGTAAAACTACTGGAACCTGGAATGTGCAATAAATAAGATATATTACTATGTCTTGTATATCAAGTGGTGTTTTCTGAAGTGGGCTAGAGTCCAAAAGACAGAAGAAAAAATTAAATTAAATTAAATTAAATTGATGTTGTTCTAGTTGTACTATATCAACAATTTTCAAATGAGCACTTCACATTTTTATTTTGGTCAAATACTTCTTCTGCTATAAACCTCAACGTATATCACAACATCCAGGAGATAATTTATAGTATAACTATACCAGCATCTGCAAAGGAAGATATAGAAAACACATTTCAGCATCGCATCATAGTCATCCAATAATGGTGTCCAAAGCTGTAGATTTCAAAATTCCCTTAACAGAAACAGGCTAAATTAATCCAGAAATTAAAGGCAAAATGTTTTTTTTTTTTTTTTTTTTTAATCTGACACACACACACACACACACACACACACACACACACAAAACGACGTGACGATCTCGATGGTCAAAAATGGTAATGAAATCCTCTTGTTCTGTTGTCACCTCTGCATGTCACTCAAAAAAGATTATAGAAATTCACAATAAGAAAAAGGCAAGTGTACAGAACAAATGATTGTTTTTCTTATAACAACATTTAACTGCTGAGTGTTAGCTGTAAGTTGTGATTTACTGTATTTTGTCTAAATATCTGTTATATACCCCAGATAATAATATAAGGTGCTGCAGGAATGGTTGTGAAATGGCCGGGAACATGTGCATGAATTCACTCCTCTCATGATTTATAGATCAGACCTACTGTGAATTGGGTCACAATGGTTTATAGTATTTAAAAACTGGGTTCCCAGGGTAAGAACTTAGAGAAAAAGTGTTGTACACTGCATTATTTCTGCTATTACTGATGACCTTCTCCCACCTTTTGAGAGTGACCTATATTCTGCTGTGGAACATGTTGGTTTATACCTAATAATATTTGTGTACTCAACAACATTATAGTTGTGTTTTGTAATCCCACAAGAGTTTAATGTCTTTATTGTGTACCTTTTTATGATATGACGGTCTATTTACAAAATACTATCAGGTGAGCATTAGCCTTCTAGCGAAGTATCTTGATGATTTCTACAAAGCAGGCATGATGAAACTATTTAAAATGTATTAAAAACTGGATCTAAGTAAAAGTTGATTGTGTGCTCTTTAAGTATTAGCATGAGATTTTACTGAATGCTTTGAGGAAACGCATTAAGGTGCAACAGTAAACTATTCACGTCCTCATAGTTTAAGATTTTACTGCAGGATAAGGGTTTATTTACTGTCATTTAAATGCTGCCCTGAGATACGAAGATGTTTTGAGGAAAAGCAGTAAAACTATGGATGGTATCAGTGGTATGTGAGGAAACAGCAGGGCCTGTTCTGGCTTGTGCTGCATTCACAGACAGAATTTATGAACAACAGAAGTCATTCATCTCCCTGTGTTCGCTGTATTTGGAATTTAAGAAATGCTTTATCTGATCACTGTTCGCTTTAATCACATTCATCCATTGAAGTAGAGCCACTGTTTGTTGGCTGGTTACAGTGTTTGTTGGGTGAGAGGTGACCTTAAATGACTGAAAAGAGAAACACCTTTTTTCTGACAGCATGTTTTGGGTTTTTTTTTCACTTTTTACTCTATAATTCATTGAAGTTAATGTTAAACATAACCTTTCTTGAAAATATCTAAAACAAAACTGACAGTAGCATAATGTAAAAGTCACCATCTGGACCTGGATGATGGATGGTTTTACACAACAACTCACAGCATCTGTGAGTGTGGAAACAACCCTACTATAGCAAGTTTTGCAGAGAAGATTTTTAAAAATGTCTTAGAAAAGAAACTATAGTTAATAAAATCCAAATAAAGATATTATACTTTCTGGTCAGTCTTAAGAGAATTGCTCCAGTTTCAATGGATCACATGGAGCTAAGAAACCTGCAGGGCAGGATATATGAGTATTTACTGCAAAAAAGTACTTTTAAGAACCAGAAAACAAAAAAAAAAAAAAAAAATCTTGCAGAGCACAAGAATATTTTCTTACTTTTATGGCCACAGACAACTGCATATTAACTTTATCTTCAATAGCTGTATTTTTATTGCATGTAGATTCATTGAAGGCTTTCACAGATACACTTTAATTCTACTTTTAAGAAATAAACAAATATCTGGTATGCCTTTTGCAACATTAATAGATGTATTTATTTGGTTAATACAAGACAGTTTGGCTATATTTAATATTAGGATGCGTTCTGTTTTTACAGTGTGGCATAAGTTTTGGCACTGACACAAATAGATTCTTTGCTTAAATGTGATTTATTTCTCATTACACCTATTTGGAACCTAAATAATGCCTCTAATTGTTTTTCGATGTAACCCAGAAACATGTAGAATTTAACCCATAAAGACCCAGTGTTACTTTTGTCTTTTGTGCCAGTTCCCAAATAACTTTTTCTCTCTATTTAACCTTTCCCAAGTGATTTAGTGCTATTTTTATAATATCATCATTTGTATTTAGCATTTTTTTTCTGTAAAAATCTGATATTTTCCTGCATTTAATTTATTGATCATGTAGATGTTCATAAAAGCTCACATTAAAGTTGTAAATCATGAGAAAAATGGACTTCATCCGCAAAATATATCATTAACGGAACATAAAACAAGCCTCTATCCACTGTCGTTGATCCAACTCTATGGGTTTTACTGGTGAATCAATGTTGTAGAAGATGACGGTGTTTCCACAGTAACTACGGAGCCTCTGAATGTCCAAATGAGTCATATCTGATGACTATGAAAAGATGACAAACTGCATTTTACACCAATTATTTACATGGATTGATAGAATTAATGGATTAAGGGGTATTAAACATTTTAGATCACTAGATCATTTTGGTTGTCTGTGGCTGTTTGGGTCTTTACGGGTTGGGAAAAAAAAAGGCAAATTTTGTCAAAACAAAACTTGTGTCATTCCCAAAAACAAGTATATGCAGCTGAGGTAAGAATTATCACCAATGTGCAAACTATAGGCTCCAAAACAGGAGTTCAGAACCAATGGGTGACATCACAGATCCTCTGTCTTCTAATTATCTATAATCCATGATTTCACAATTTATAAACTCTTCCGCATAACACTTGTATCTTGTTTCAGTTAGGAAAATGAATTCATGTCATATTAACAGGGTGCTTGCTCTTTATCCAAATAAAAATTCCAGACCTTGACCAGACTTTTTCAAAACTGCTATTTTTTTCCCCAAGACCTAGACTTTATGTTCTTTTATACTTGCATGCCTACTTTTTTGGTAGAGATTGTACCTGTTGTGTGTTGTACAAAAGTTAATTTTTATTAATGTATGAATGAATGAATGAATTAATAAATAATTTGCAGTAAATTATGTATTACTGACAGAAGCATTTTTAAAACATAAAAATCACAAAAGTGCATGGATATCACACAAACAAGTTTCACTAGAATCATTCCAGTACCGACCAGTTAGTGAAATCATATTAGGTATTTTTATATACTTTCCTCATGTAATTCTTTTCTTACAAGATCATGTGCCTTTTAGCATACTCTAAAATTCATCTATGAGACAAACTTTTATCCATACTTTATGAAGACTTTGACACAAAATTCCAGACTTTTCCAAGTCTGGAAAACAGTGTTTGAAAATTCCATACTCTTTCTGTTTAGATATGTTTATTGAATTTTCAAAAATACAGAATACACACAGGTAGTCACACACATAAACAAAAGAAAAAATCAAACAAAACCCACTTAACCCTCCCAAACCCCTTGCTGTCACCAGATCTGTATGCATACACCCTATAACACGTGCAATATCTTTCTAATGTTTACAGCCTTCTATATTATTTTATCCTTTCACTCTATTTATCCCACAATATTTATTTCTCATGTCATTTGCACTATTTCCAATACCATTTACACTACTGTCA
Organism: Sphaeramia orbicularis; assembly: GCF_902148855.1. Lineage (NCBI taxonomy): Eukaryota > Metazoa > Chordata > Actinopteri > Kurtiformes > Apogonidae > Sphaeramia > Sphaeramia orbicularis. The sequence goes on from NC_043973.1 coordinate 41,542,272, forward strand.
TACTATTTGCACAACTAAATTCTATTTTTTTTTTCAAACATTCCCAGATGTACTTCTATCTTTTATTTTTTCTAATGTAAATAAGTGTGCCTTCTTACTGCCAGTTGTTATGCCTTGTAATTTCTTGCACTAAATTCAAAAGCTCTACCTCAACATGAAATGTTCAAATGTAAGCTAATTCAAAAACACTTATAAGAACATGTTTTTCACAAGATATAGGGATGAGGGTTATTAATTGTCACCATATGTTCCCTGTTGTTTATGTATATATTTCTTTCTTTGAGTTATTTATTATTTGTTTATTTATTTGCCAGCAAAACTAAAAAACGCAAAAGTAAGGCAAGGCAAGGCAAGTTTATTTGTATAGCACATTTCAGCAACAAGGCAATTCAAGGTGCAAGGTAAAAGATTATATGTATGTTGTGGGTATATGTATTAACGTATGTACGTATGTATGGGTATATGGATGAATGTGTGTGTGTGTGTGTGTGTGTGTGTGTGTGTGTGTGTATGTGTGAATAGATATATAAATATAGTAACAGAAAAGGAAGAAGGACATATATATACACTCAACAAAAATATAAACGCACCACTTTTGTTTTTGCTCCCATTTGTCATGAGCTGAACTCAAAGATCTAAAACTTTTTCTGTGTACACACAAGGTTTATTTCTCTCAAATATTGTTCACAAATCTGTCTAAATTTGTGTTAGTGAACACTTCTTCTTTGCTGAGATAATCCATCCACCTCACAGGTGTGGCATATGAAGATGCTGATTAGACAGCATGATTTTTGCACAGGTGTGCCTTAGGCTGGCCACAATAAAAGGCCACTCCAAAATGTGCAGTTTTATCACACAGCACAATACCACAGATGTCACAAGTTTTGAGGGAATATGCAATTGGCATGCTGACTTCAGGAATGTCCACCAGAGCTTTTGCCTGTGAATTGAATGTTCATTTCTCTACCATAAGCCATCTCCAAAGCTGTTTCAGAGAATTCATGAAGAAGACTGTGCGAGGAAAATGGTGGTCGCACCAAATACTGACTGGTTTTCTGACCCCCCTGGACCACCCAATACAGTAAAACTGCACATTTTAGAGTGGCCTTTTATTGTGGCCAGCCTAAGTCACACCTGTGCAATAATCCTGCTGTCTAATCAGCATCTTGATCTGCCACACATGTGAGGTGGATGGATTATCTCAGCAAAGGACAAAGGAGAAGTGCTCACTAACACAGATTTAGACAAATTTATGAACAATATTTGAGAGAAATAGGCCTTTTGTGTACATAGAAAAAGTTTTAGATCTTTGAGTTCAGCTCATGAAAAATGGGAGCAAAAACAAAAGTGGTGCGTTTATATTTTTGTTCAGTGTATATTATTAATAATATTTTAGGGAGAGGGGGTGGGATTAAATAACTTGCACTTCTTCCCACCCCTTTTCGGGCCTGTAAATAGAACTATTGTGCTGTTCTTCTGTCTAAGATTGTTTTGATTGTTGATATTTTTATTATTATGTATGTTTTGCTTGTTTGCATATGTTAAATTTCATTGCATGTTCGGAATAAATCACTAAATTAAATCAAATCAAATTTCGTTGTACTTGTACAATGACAATAAAGAGATTCTCATTCCTAATCTGATATAGGGTCAAAACATGATATTCGAAATCTCTCTGATGGGACATTTTAAGGACAATTTGACAGACTAGTATTGCTAAATGACCCACATTTTTACTTTTAAATTCATTTTTGCTTAAATTGGACCATAAGGGATTATCCAAAACAAGAAGCTACTTTATATTGAAATAAATGTCGGAATGGCAATCAATTAAATTTCGCTCTCTGATGGGACATTACTGTGTTTTGACCCTACATAATATGGCACTGTAAATATAAGCAAAATAACATATCAGAGTATTACAAAATTCCATACTCTTTGAGACTTTCAAGACCTGGGCAGGCACCCTGTATTATGGCTTTGTGTTTTTCTCAATCAGTCAAGGGCCCAATGAAAACAGCCCCACAACTGAGGTTTGGGGAAACTCAGGTTTAACCTCCTGAGACCCAGCAATGGATTTTTGTCCTCTGTAGGGGATAAGAGTTTCACAGCTTTATTGATTAAAAACAACAACAACAACAACAACAAAAAACACTGTCCACTGCAAAGGACGTTCCATAAAAATGTAAAAAAAAAAAAAAAAAAAAAAAAAAAAAAAAAAGTATCTGAAAAAACTGTTGCATCATGCTGTTTCCAAAATAGGCAATTATTTAATGTAAAAAAGCCAAAACTTGTACTTTCTTGGGTCTCAGGAGGTTAAAGTTGAAAATATACAGTACTTTAAGAAAAAAGAACAAGATGGTACGATTGAAAACATGGAGTGGCCAGCACAGTCACCAGACATAAACCCCACCGAGATGGTTTGGGACGAACTGGACAGAAGAGTGAAAGCAAAGCAACCTATGGTACAAGTGCTACACATTTATGGAACTTCTGCAACAGAGCTGCAAAGAACTTTCTGAAGAATATTTGATTTCCATTGTAGAAAGAATGCCACGAGTGTGTTCAACTTTTCTATCTGCCAAAGGTGGCTACTTTGATGAGTTCAAAGTTTAGAATACATTTTGGTTTCTAAATTGAATCCATGATTTCTTTTTTAACTTAAATTGTTTATTTGTTCTGTGCTTTAATTTCAGAGTACACTGAGACAACAAACCGCATTATTTTCAGTGAAATTCTGGTAAATTGAGGTGTTCTAAAACTTTTGACCAGTAGTGTACCTGTTGTGCATTTAAATAAATATCCGAAGCAAATGCAGAGAAAAAAAAAGAAGAAAAAAAAGAAAAGAAAAACAATGCACTTTGCTTTCCTACGTGTTTCCCTGTGCCTCGTTGAATTTGGAGGTGGTCGGCCCTTGCCCGGAAGCTGTCCACTGCTCCTGCATTAAAGCTCAGTCATCCTGATGCTGACAGTGCGCTGAGGGTAAGCCAGGCCTGAAAGGGAAGTGCTGAGAGCCACAAGAGCCCCAACGCCACAGTGATTGCAGTACTATTATCCTGCCAAGGCTGGGCTGCACATGAAAAGGAAAGCAAAAACTTCATCTGTCCCATTCAGTGTAACCAATATGCTCAAACTCACTGTGAACTATGCGTCTGGGCCTCGGGCCAGCTCAGCTTTCCCGCCTTCTTCATCTTGTTTACCTGGTGATCAAATAAAGAACAGGTTGTATTAAAAAAACAAAACAGAAAAAAACTCGATGGATGCTTTTGCAGTTGTTAGTCAGATATAGGAAATTTCCACACTGCTACTTACAAAAACCTGACTATGTTATCTTAAGGCACAATGACATTTTAGTTGAACGTCTCCTCCCCTTTATTCACATCTAGTGTTTCTTCTTTGTCAGGAATTGGCCCTGAGGCTCTGTAAGGGGTTTGGATTATTGTGTCCAGACAACACCATAAAAAGAACTGACAAAAGAAACATTCACTTCTCTCCAGGTACAAAGAAAATGAGCAACGTAGAAGGGTTGAAGACGATCTTTATTCTCTACTACAAGTAAAAGCCTGCATTAAAAACCTTAATGCAAAGATTATCAGCATAAATTAGACAGAAAATGCTCCGTGTGTGTGTTTTACTATTATGTATTCTGCTTTTTGTTTCATTTTACTGCTGTGTTAACATGTTACTGCTGTAGATGTTTAATACTGACATTATTTTAACTATTTTCCATATTATTGGTGGTTTAATCTACAGGAATGCTTCCTTCATATTCTATCAGTATTAAAGGCTTGTAGCACCGCTGTCCTGTTAGAACTCACACAAGCATAGAAAAAAAAAAGCCCAGTTTTGTATTCTCCAGTTTATCCAGAGTATATTTACTTTCAGATTCATCCTTTAGTTTATTAAACAATCAGCACATTTGGGAATTGAATTGGCTGGATTTAATGAGATAGGAAAGGATGTTGCATGAATTCAGTGGCATAAAATGTACAATATTTGCTTCTGAGGTGTAGAATAAAGTTCTAAAATGCATGTTCTATACATTTTATCCACATTTGGAGATTGGTTTGATTGGATTTAAGTAGATCGGAGCATGTAGCATGACTTTAGTGGAGTAAAATGCACAATATTTGCATCTGATGTTAACCCATAAGGACCCAAACATCCATCAGTAACCAAAATCCTCTACTGATCTAAACTGTTTAATACTTGTTGATCCACTAATCCTATCAATACATGTAAATAATTGGTGTAAAATACAGTTTGTCATCTCTTCATGGTCATCAGATATGACCCATTTGGACATTCAGAGGCTCCATAGTGAATGCAGAAACACCGTGATCTTCTACAACATTGATTCACCAGTAAAACCCATGGAGTTGGATCAATGACAGTGGATGGACACATTGGGTTTATGTTCAGTTAATGATAGATTTTACTGAAAAAGTAACTTTTTCTTCAGTTTTCTCTTGTTTTGATATAATAACCCTCGATTTTCATTCTGAGCTTTTATGAACATCTACATGTTCAGTGGATTAAATATAGGAAAACACCTGATTTCACCAAAAAATTCAAAATACAGAGATAATATTAGAATACTAGAATAATAGAACTTAAGAAAGATTAAAAATAGAGGAAAAATTCATTTGGGAACTGCGACAAAAGTAGCACTGAGTCTTTATGGGTTAAGAATAAAGCTCTAAAATACACATTCCTCATATTTTCATCACATTTGGAGATTGGATTGGCTGTATTTAAGTAGATAGGAGCATGTTGCATGAATTTGAGGGAGTAAAATGTATAATATTTGCTTCTGAGGTGAAGAATAAAGTTCTATGTCCTTTGTATTTTCACCACATTTGGAGTGTAGATTGGCTGGATTTAAGCAGATAAGTGCATGTTGTGTGAATTGAATAAAATGTTCAATATTTGACTCTGAGATGAAGAATAAAATTCTAAAATACACATTCCTTTTTTTTTTTTTTTTTTTTTTTTACCACATTTGGAGATTGGATTGGCTGAATTTAACTATAAAGGAGGGTGTTACACAGATTTAGTGGAGTAAAATGTACAATATTTGCATCTGAGGTTAAGAAGAAGGCTCTAAAATACACATTCCTCATATTTTCATCACATGTGGAGACTGGATTGGTTGTATTTAACTAGACAGACAGATATTTCATGAATGTGGTGGAGTAAAATGTACAATATTTGCTTTTGAGATGAAGAATAAAGCTATAAAATGCACAGTCCTTGTATTTTCATCACATTTGGAGATTGGATTGGCTGGATTTAAGTAGATAGGAGCATGGTGTGTGAATTTAGTGGAGTAAAATGTACAATAGCTTCTGATGTGAAGAATTAAGTTCTAAAATATACATTCCTCATATTTTCATCACATTTGGAGATTAGACTGGTTGGGTTTAACTAGAAAGGAGGATGTCACATAAATGTTTCAGAGTAAAATGTACAATATTTGCTTCTGAGGGGAAGAATACATTTCTATAAATACATGTTATTTGTATTTTCACCACATTTGGAGACTGGATTGGTTGTATTTAACTAAACAGGCAGATATTTCATGAATGTGGGGGAGTAAAATGTACAATATTTGCTTTTGAGGTGAAGAATAAAGCTATAAAATACACGTTTCCTCATATTTTCATCACATTTGGAGATTGGATTGGCTGGATTTAAATAGATAGGACCATGATGCATGAATTTAGTGGAGTAAAATGTACAATATTTTCTTCTAATGTGAAGAATTAAGTTGTAAAATATACTTTCCTCATATTTTCACCACATTTGGAGATTAGACTGGTTGGGTTTAACTAGAAAGGAGGATGTTGCATAAATGTTTTGGAGTAAAATGTACAATATTTGCTTCTGAGATGAAAAATAAAATTCTAAAATACATGTTCCTCATATTTTCACCACATGTGGAAACTAGATTGGCTGGATTTAATTACATAGGAGCATATTGCATAAATCTAGTGGAGTAAAATGTACAATAGGTAAAAAAAAAAAAAAAAAAAAAAAATCTCCCTCTTCTTTCTACTTAAGTGCTCCAGTATTGGTGCTCAGTTATATTGAATATGGGATGCCTTATGTCCTTGTCATGTTGTGGAGTGTGTGTGTTTAACCAGTCCCAGTCTGGTGGAGGGTTACTGATACTAAGGTGTTTCCTGCCCTGCTCTGACATCACATGAACAGCTTGCATGGCAGGTTTGTCAAACCGGTGTTGAAGGCTGCAGAGAGCTGACACTGTTCAGACTGCCACGACAAACGCACCTGTTTCTGCGCCCTCTTGATCGGTTTCCACAGGCGCAAACCCACGTTTTCATACCTGGACGCGCACATGGAAAGAAAAGGAGCGACTTTGGATGAAACTGCGCTTTGAGTAAAACGAGGAACAAAACACATCTCGGCTGCGTAAAAGGCGAAAAATATCCGACAGAATGGAAACGAATGGGATTGAGAAGAAACCAGGTAAGTTAAGATAATTAATTTTCAATCAGTCAGTTCCTGCTTTATTGTGTGGTTTAAATCAGCGTTTGCACTGATTCTCTACATTGTACAGAATCATGCAAATACACAGATCAGTGAAAGGCAAATGTGCGCACAATGAACAGATTTTCCATCATTTTCATATGTTTTAATCGTTTCTATTGTATTTTTTTTTTTTTATCTGAATCCACTGTTTTAAGCCAGATGCGTTCAAATAAGTTCACCTGTAAAATTTGAAGTAACCATAGTTGTTTAATCTCTGCCAAAAGGCGTGGTCGACTCATCCAGCCCGGTTTTTTCACCTTGCAGCAAAGATCAACAAGTGTTGCCAAAGCACCTCTTGTTTACCGGAAAAGGGAAATGAAACTTATTTTTCTGCTTCTGTTAATACCATGTGATTTATGGACAAACTCTTCTCTGTCATCAGCGTTATAGGTCAATTTATGGACAAACTCTTCTCTGTCATCAGCGTTATAGGTCAAAGTTACCTGTGATAATTGAGGTTTTTAAGAGCAGTTTAGTCGAGATGAAGATCTAAATCACAGCCCAATCAGTGTCATATCATCAGGCCACCACTAGATGGCGTTTGCCACATAGACCGAAACCATAGACAACCTGATATTACGCAAATACATTGTGTAAAAACTAAGAGTGTATCACATAGTATAAATTAAATAAAATAACTTGACTATTTAATGCACTAGTTGTAGACTGGTGTCTTTCTGGTTATTTTCCAGTGGTGGAGTCTATTTACTCAAGAGGTACTTGAAAACTACTGTACATGAGTGTTTACATTTTCTGCAGTTTTTTTTTTTTTTTCTTTTTCTTTTTTTTCCCATTTCTACATCATTTCTTTAGAAAATGCTAGACTTTGTACCCACTGTGTCACATTTACAGGTTGCCTTAGTGGTCAATTTGCAATTTTATTAATATAAAATCTCATATGTATGTTTAGACTTTTTTTTAGATTGAGCTTTTCCCAGATCTCAGTGATGTTTAAGCAATTTTTTTTACTCCACTTACTATTTTATTCTAAGATTTTTTACTGTCCTCACCAATTCCTTAGTTTTTGTGGGTTTTTATTTTATTCCTCTGTTGCATTTTCAGATTTTCTAAATGAAAAGTAAACTATAAATGAAATTTCTTCTTTATAATATATTATGATGGATAATACAAATCAAGCTATATATCAGGTTATACGGCAATAAAAGATAAACTCTGAGCAGAGCCCAACTATTACCAGATGACAATAATAAATCAGTATCCATCAGCATGTAGCTAACTTGTCGGGAATTAAATATGGACTGAATACAAAAGAGAATATTTTTACACTGTAAAATGGCAACTTTTACTTATCTTAATTCACCTTATCTTTGTATTATTTTGCCAATACAACAAAGTAAATAAATAGTATCAGTAAACAGATTCAAGATTCAAAGCATTTATTGTCACATGTACAGTGAGGAAGCATGTTACCAGTACAGGGAAATTCTTGCTTTGCTATTCAGAGTGCCAAATATAAAAAATCCAAATATAAATAGATCAAAGATGAAAAGATAAAAAAGAAAAATGGAACAAGTTAGATAACAGTGCAAAACTGAAGCTGTAAGCAGGTAAGTAAAGTACATGAGGTAGTGCAAACCATGCCTGTAGATAAGCTAAATTTGCTAGCTACTCAAATCTCAAGTAAACTAACCACACTAAAACTAACCAAAATGACTAAATATATGTTGTCATCTAATATGGGGTACTAAGTATTAATGTGTTATGGGCAGTTACTCAGTCTACTTTGTGTGTTGTTGTTTTTGTTTTTTTTTAATTTATTGATTTATTTGTTTTTTAAATGAACTTTATTACAAACCACAATACTATCAAACATTACCGTCTACAGACACCCGACAAGATATAAAATATAATGAAAAGGCACTGCAATTTTTGAAGGGGGTGTAATTATTCCAATTTTAAAAAAGCATACTACTGGATTTTATTTATTTATTTACCCAATTTAACGTGATGAAGCATAAAGAATTAATAGCCTAAATTAAGGGCTCAGGTATGTAAATTTTAATATTTGGAAAAATGTTCCAAAATTAATCCAAATAAAAGAAAAAAAACATTGATTATAAACCATATTTTAGAATTTGTGTGGTCAAAATGTGTTTGAAATTGTTCTTATCCGTAATTTCAATGGTTTTGGTTAAATTGGAAGAAATGTAAATTGTAAAATGGTTCCAAAAAACAGAAAATATAAGTAGGTGAAGAGGTGATTCTTATTCTTACAGAAGGGCCACTGGGAAAAAATAAAAAATAAAAAAAAAAAGATCAAGTTTATATATTTTTTCATTATTGTTCTGAGGAAAAAAGTCAGAATTCTGACTTCAATCTCAGAATTCTGATTTTTTTTCTTAGAATTCTGCCTTTTTTCTCAGAATTCTGTCTTTAAACTCAGAATTCTGCCTTTTTTCCACAGAATTCTGTCTTTAAACTCAGAATTCTGACTTTAATCTAAAAATTCTGACTTTTTTCTCATAATATATATATATATATATATATATATATATGTATAGGACCTTAATTTTTATTTTTTTCCCAGTGGCCCTAATCATCTTCCGTAGATTCTTGATTACAAAATGCACATGTATTTTCAACATCAAAATACTTAGAATATAGGCTGATAGGAACTTCCTGTCTTTTCCTAGCTTTAGGTTTAGCTTCAAGCTAACGTAGAGACGAGACCTAAGTTTCCATGGCAACAGTCGGCGTCAAATTAACAATATCTTTATTGACAAGAAAAAGCAAAACACCAGTCCCAATGTTGCTTGTAGTTTAAGACTATAAGCTCATTTTCCTGTAAATAAATGAGGTTTTAATGTAGAAACGCGGTGTAATTCCTTGTGGTTTTGCCGCGTCATGTTTTGAAAGCGGAGCTCCGTCAGCTGAGGAACTGTGACACATACAAGTGAACTTTGAGAGGGGCTGGTCCACGCCTTCCACAGTCTGCTCCGTCCGACGCCCTGGGAACACAGTCCAGTCGGTAGGTTAGTGTCTCAAACCCGGAGGCACCATGGAATGTATGCGAAGAAAACCCAAACCCAGCCGATCGGAGGAAAAACTGCAATATGCCGCAAGTCAGAAGGTGATACAAATGAACGTAAAGCTCCTAGGTATGCGCCCCGCCCCCATCTGAAGAAAACATACCGACGGAACACATGGATCACATTTGTTTTATGGGAGGTTTTAATGACTTGTAGTTGACATGCACTTTTATAGAACTTTTTGCATGAGAAACCTGTTGAAATGATTGTAAACAAGTGAAGTGGAATTTTTGTGGTTTGAGCTTCTTTTCTTTTTTGCAGAACTGTTGCAAAAATCAGATGAGTTTTGCAGAAGTTTATCAAAATATCACTTTATTCTGCAGAACATGTGTTGAGCTTTACCCTCTGCACTTTACTCGCCAGGTATGGAGGGAGATTCAGACCTCCAGTTCCTCCTGCAAGGAGGAGACCTCCTCAAAGTCCGATCCACATCATGGAAGAAGACCCGCTACTTCAGACTGCAAGAGGACTGCAAGACCATGTGGCACGAATCGAAGAAGACCTTTGGGAAAAATCCGACTTGTGAGTGCTGCCGCCCCAGCTTTACCCCTGAATGTGTGTGAGACCCACCAGCCAACATCTTTCACACATGTGTTTGGTGGTGGATACATGTCTCGCATACTTCTCTTTACATGCCATGGCTCTAAGATACAATAATCCAACATTAAACACATTCTTGTCCTGTAGTGTCGATTAAAACTGCCTTTCAGTTGGGGTGGAGTTTTTACTTTGTGGATTATATCATGAGATAAGAATGGGCCGATCGTAGAGCTATACATGATGATTTCAGTTATAAAAGCTTTATCACATATAACTGGGCTGTTCTCATTTGCACTGATACGTTTTGTGGTTTTATAGAGATAGTGATGTGTAGGAGTGGTTTAAAACACTGCAGGTTACATTTATACTTGGGTTGTATCCATAAACTGTTGCAGTCACAGATTGATCAGTGTGTAATAGTCATTATCGGTGCTGTCATGTGATGTGTAAACTTTACTTCTGCATTCGAGATCATAACATTCAGTCAAAAGCAGAAATTGGTGAATGACACAATTGGTTGAAATCTAATGTAACATCAGATGTGGGAAGTTTTGGTATTTAGGTTAAGTTTTGAGGGTTTGCTTTATTTTAACCTCCTGAGACCCAGTAATGCATTTTTGTCCTCTGTAGTGGACAAGAGTTTTACACACACAAAAAAAAGTCCACCACAAAGGACATTTCATAAATAAATAAATAAATAATGTGTCTGAGAAAACTGTTGCATCATGCTGTTTCAAATGAAGCGATCAATTAATGTGAAAACATCAAAACCTTTACTTACTGGGTGTCAGGAGGTTAACACAAATATATATTCCTTTTATTCCTTAGATTTTTAAAACAGGCTTGTTACTTTAATCCTAATAGGTTTCAGGGGGATTATTGATGGTATTTTACTTGCAAAACTACACAACGTCCCACCATGAAGACAGATTTCAAAATGACAGGACCGGAAGACGGATATTAGACTGTTGTGAAAAAGTGTTATAAATCTTTGTGTGACTCATGAGCATAGTTACGTCTGTAATTTTCAGTATTTTATTTGAAGTTATAAGGGTTTAAAGGGGTTTTGTGTAATATTAATACCTTAAACTCTCAACAGCAAGGGAAATCACATACCAGAACACACCAAAACCACCACCAACATATCAACATTATGTATCACACACACTGTATTACTCACTGAATAAAGTATGAATCGATGTTTACACACATCTGTATTATGGTATTGCCAAGTTTTCATCTTCAGTGTAAAACTCATAGCAGCATATTTTGACAGTCACTCGAAATAACACTGTCTTATTTTTTTATTTAGCCAGGAAATATCCCATAGAGATTAGGAACCTCTTTTACAACAACACACAGTTATAAGATTACACAGTTAAAACCAATATAACAGACACATTTGACCATAAACGGTTAGTAAAAATAACATTTACAAGCAGATTAAGAAAAACAAGTGCAAGTTATGTCAAAAAGTTAAGTTATAATCTTCATGTGTTGGGTCAGATGATAGTTTACATTATAGCTCTGTTAGCTTAGCTCTGTTTTTAGACAGAAAACAGCCACAGTAAAACCCCAAAAGACCTCTGTTTTCTGTACAGTTTGTGTTGTCAGTAGTTGAAGTTAAGATCTGTTTGGAATCCAGCAAACGAGGTCAGAACAGTCACGGTTTAGTCTGAACCGTGGATCCACAAACGGCAACTTAGCAAAGATAATGACATCCCATAATAACTTTATACCATCATAAGCCTCATAATCGAACTCACCTGTGTAGAAGAAACGCTGCCATTTCAGCATCAAACTCCATTCTTTTCATTTAGAGCTGTGTCCAGTGGTGAAAACAACAGTGCTTCTACTTTTTTCACTTTCTTTGACTCTAGAAGTTGTTTCCTAATGGTTCTCATCCCATCTGGTTGTCTGACACTTAGTTCAAAGACTCTGTGGTGTTAGTTTCCCCAAACCACCAGAGTAAATATATTCAGTTCATATCTTTACAATCCACACATCAGCATCTTTTAGCAGAATTTAAGAGCTCTTTATTCTTAACACTAATAATAATTTTTTTTAATCGTTTTTTTTTAAATATCGGAAAGTATTAATACTACATACAACCTCTGTAATCAGGGTTCCCGCAGGGTCTTAAAAATTCTTAAGACTTGAATTTACAAATCTACATTTAATACCTTAAAGTATTTTTAAAGGTATTAAATTTGATGTGGTAGGTCTTAAGTTATGTTTCCATAAACTCGTTCGCTGTGTTGTGTTTAAATGTGTCTGTTAAATATCCAAGCTGCAAAGACAGTAACGTTAGTCGACTCAGTTCCATCCGTTCCAACCCAACAGTTTATATTGAAATTAGGAACCAATTATCACTAACTTTTCAGCCCCCTGTGAGAAATGACTCAGAACGGTGGGAATCAAGGCGTTGGAGTAAATACATTTTCCTAAATTCTAGGAGTGACAAATTTTTGCCAGTATGGCTGCGAAATGGGCATTAAGGTCTTAAAAAGTCTTAAATGTAACTTGTAGGAACCCCGTGTAATAGTCTCCATATTATTTTATTACCTGTAGATTTCAGACCCCATACTTATAAACGTTTTCTGATTAGGATTTCTACTTTTACCTTTTTTAAATAAGTATCTGTACCTCTACTTGACTAAAGAAAGTGTGTTTCTCTAGATGTCAGTGAGTACAAACGGCTCACATTTATTTACAAAGGAGGCTGGTCCAGGATGTTTTATTCCCAAAAACTGTTAATCAGTAAACACTCACATGCATGACTATAATCCCTGCAGCAGGAAACTTCTTCATTAGAATATCGCCCTTGCAGACGTATCAAACAGCTTCTCTTGTGTTCAGTTTCATTGGACGACGTGTCTGCGTTGCGGCTGGGTCGTCAGTCTGAGGGTTTGAGGAAGTACACAGAGGAGCATGTGGAGGGACGATGCTTCTCCATCATGTTCAAGAACCGTCGCAAGAACCTGGACCTCATAGCCAGCTCAGAGGAAGAGGCCAAGCAGTGGGTGAACAGTCTGCAGAAACTAATGTCCAACCTGAGCAACCTCAACAGCCAGGAGAAGGCAGAGCAGTATCCTTTATGTCAGCATGGGGACACTGTCAGCTGATTGGTTTAGAGCAGGGATGTCAAACTCATTTCTACCAGGGGTCACATTCAGTCCAATTTGATCTCAAGTGGGTTGGACCAGTAAAGTAATAGCATAATAACCTATAAATAATGACAATATTTTCTCGCTGCTTTGGTGCAATAAAAAAACAAACATTAATTATGAAAATATTTCCATTTACAAACTATCCTTTCACAAAAACATGTGAATAACCTGCAAAAATAGAAATTTTGTTATTATATATAATTATATAAATAAGTGCAATTTTAACAATATTATGCCTCAACTTATTATTTGTACATGTGCTTAACAAACAATGTTACACAAACTTTAGGTAACAGACATAATCCATAAAGACCCAGTGTGACCTTTATGACAGTTCCCAAATGAATTTGTCTCTATATGTAACCTTTCTTACGTGAGTTATCTCAATTTATTGTAATATTATCCTCTGTATTTTGGAAATTTTCAGTGAAAATCAATTATTTTCTCATATTTAATTTACTGATCATGTAGATGTCGTAAAAGCACAGATTAAAGTTGTGGGTTATTATACTCAAAACAGAGGAAAAACTGAAGAAAAACTGACTTTTTCAGCAAAGACATCAATAACTGAATATGAAAACAAGTGTCTCCATCCACTGTCATTGATCCAACTCTATGGGTTTTACTGGTGAATCAATGTTGTAGAAGATGACAGCATTTCCATGGTAACTATGGACCCTCTGAACGTCCAAATGGGTCATATCTGATGACCGTGAAAAGATGACAAACTGCATTTTACATCAAGTATTTACATGTATTAACAGGATTAGTAGATCAACAGCTATTAAGCGCTTTATATCAGTAGATGTTTTGGTTGACATTAGATATTTGGGTCTTTATGGGATAATATTGTTAAAAATTTGGAAGTAAAATAAGAACAATATCTCTTTGAAATTCTCATTTGCCCAGCTCATTGTTTTTTGTAGTTTTTCTAGGTTCAACTGGACTAGACTCGCTCTTTTGAAGCAAAACCAGTCCAGTTGAACCTAGAAGAACTACCAAGAAAAATGGAGTGTCATTATTTATAGATTATTATGCTATTATTTTACTTGAGATAATATTGGTCTGTATATGACCCCTGAACTGATTTCCAAATCCTTGATTATTAATATCTTCAGTGTAATTTTTGCATTTCACAATTTCATGGCCATATATTTGACAGTTAAAGGTATCTCTGTGAATCTGGTGCCAGTTGTGCTTCCTTGCATCAAACACACCTCAGCTGGATCTTCAATTGCATGAGAAAAGCCGACAAGAACAAAGATGAAAAGCTGAGTCAGTCGGAGGTGAAGAACTTCATGCGTCTGATCAACATTGAAGTGGACGACGACTACGCAGACATGCTCTTCAAGGTGTCCATCCACTTTTAGCTTTGAATATTAAGTTTGCAACAGCTGACACGTCTTGAGCTGCTTTAAGTTTATATTTGTGTTCTACAGAAATGTGACAAGTCAAACAGCGGATTCCTGGCCGGAGAGGAGATCGAACATTTCTACGACCTGCTGACCCACCGGGAGGAAATCGACGTGATCTACGGAGAGTACGCCAAAACCACCGGCTACATGAGTCCGGAAAACCTGGTGGAGTTCCTGATGAAAGAACAGAGGGAGAAAGCCTCGCTGACGGATGCTCATAAGATTATTGAAAGTTGTGAGCCAGATGACAAAGGTCAGATCCTTCTCTTCTTCTGACCCTGATCAGTTTGTATTCACAGTTTGATATTTATTCATGGTATTAATGAAATGTCAGAAAACAGCAGGTGTTTACTTAGACGGAAACATTTAGTAAAGTGGTTCCCAACCGTTTTTGCCTTGTGACCCCATTTTAATATCACAAATTTCTGGCAACCCCAGACATTGTTTTGCTAAAAATTAATTTGTTTTTGATCATGTAATAGTTTGCTATACTTTGTTGCAAATAAATGTTAATTTTAGACATTTAGTTTATATAATGTGTATTATCATGGATGGAGGCAGAAAAGCCAGGTGTAGATTACTGCACAAAGTGAGAATTTTATTTTCCTTGGTCGGGATATGTACAGTCAGTCCAGCTTGGATTTAATGTTTAAAAGGATCCCCATGAGCTGCCACCAAAGTGACAAGCTAATCTTCCTCAGGTCCACACAGAAGGACAACACGAAACGCAGAATATAACAATACATGATATGCATGACAATCACAATTCGCATTATTAACAATGCAAATCTAAAAATAATAACCATTATTAACATCATTAAAAACATAAAACTTCATCGGAAAAATATAGGATTAGTTATTACTCAAACTATGTATTCTGAAAGAGCTGCAGCATCTTAAACCGACCACAATGAACATTTGACAGATAAACAGAACCACAGTGCTTCAGTTTCAGCTTCACAGTTTGTCATGTCTTTTATGTATTGGGATTGTCTCTCTCAACTCACCATATATTTTTTATTAGTATGTCTTTTGTTTTTTTATAAATTACTCGAAATTTCAGGTGACCCCATTTGAATTCCAGACGACCCTACGTGGGGTCCCGACCCCAAGGTTGAAAAACGCTGATTTAGCAGGTTAAAGCTGGTGATGTATCAGCAAGGAGACGAGGAATGATAATGCACGTACATCTGTAGAAAAAATTAGCACTGTTTTTTTTTATTTTATACTGCTATTGTAATTGTTTTGTCGTCTATCTGTCTGTCCATTCAACGACATAATTGCATTATCTGAAGAATGCATTGAGATATCTACATCAAATTTATACTGTTGGTCCATCTTGGCATGGAGAGGAATATTGAAAATAGATGACCATGACCTCCTTTTTCAAGGTCAAATGTCCTTGTACAATAATAGTATCTGAGTGCTTTCAAATATAAATATGCATGTAATAAGTTTTACACACAGACAATCTAATCTACATTTTAGGGCAGGAACTTTCAACAGAATCTTGCACTATATTTGGCCGAGGTGTATTAAAAGTGCACAGGACGTTATTTTACTTCATAGGATAAGTGTTTGAGCCAAATGAATATTTATGTTAAATCTAGTTGCTGCTGATCTGAACATTTAACCTAAACTTTAAATTCTAAAGAAATAGTGGGATTTACCACTTTGGTTAGAAGAAGAAGAAGTCTAAAGAGTTTCTCCATATAAAGAAAGAAAACCAAACAAAAAACACAGTTAATGAAGCAGGAAACATCAGACTGTTGTAGATTCATGAAGGATCTTCTAAACGTCAGTCCCGCATCTTAGTGATATTGGTCGACTCTGCAGATGCTCTTCTAGTTTGTCAGAATGAGATGAAGAGGATGATCTGGATTTTCCAAAATGTCCTCCACCTTTACCCAGTGTGCATCTCTCCACCGCAGTCCCCAGTGTGTCCAGCTTCTCTACAAAAGCACAACCAGCTTTTTTCATCAGTTTATTTTATATGTATTTTATTTTTTATATTTTATTTATTTTATATTTTTATATTATATTTATTTACATATAAAATTCAACCAGATCACTCTGTTTAATAACCAACCATCCCTCCTGATCCATTTGGTTTTCAGTGCAGATCAGGTGGTGTTTTATTTCTTCGTAGATACATGTAATGTCATAGTTTAGATGCCATCACCTTCACATCCGCTGCCTTTATCTTCAACTTTCAGTCAAGGAGAAGAAGCTTCTGTCCAAAGACGGCTTCCTCATTTACCTGCACCATCCAGAGGCTTTGATCCTGAACCCGGACCATAAAGACGTGTACCAGGACATGGGTCAGCCCCTCAACCACTACTTCATCTCCTCCTCACACAACACCTACCTCATGGAGGATCAGCTCAAAGGGCCCAGCAGCACCGAGGCTTATATCAGGTACCAGATGTTACAATCCATCCTTTAACCCAGGGGTGTCGAACTCATTCTGGTCCAGGGGCCACATTCAGTTCCAATAGGATCTGAAGTGGGCCGGACCAGTAAAATAAAAATATAACAACAACTCCAAACTTTTTGTTTTAGAGTGAAAAAAGGAAAATTACATGATGAAAATGTTTACATCTGCAAACTATCTTTTAAAAAAATTGAACAACAAGAAAAACCATAAACTTGAAATTTCTTAGGAAAAAATAAATGCACTTTAAACAATATTATGCATCAGTTTATCATTTACACATTTACATTCAACTCACAGATCACAATGGATCTACAAAGGCATAAAACATTTAGTAACTGGCAGAATATTGTTAAAATTCCACTTATTTTTCTTAAGATATTCCAGGTTGTTCATACAGATAGTTTGTAAAGGTAAACCTTTTCATATAATTTTACTATAATTAAACTATCCTTTAAAAATTGAATAACAAGAAAAACCATAAACGACTTTAAATTTAAGAAAAATAAGTGCACTTTAAACAATATTATGCATCAGTTTATCATTTATACACTTACATTCAACTCACAGATCACAATGGATCTACAAAGGCATAAAACATTTAGTAACAGGCAGAACATTGTTAAAATTCCACTTATTTTTCTTAAGACATTCCAGGTTGTTCATACAGATGGTTTGTAAAGGTAAACATTTTCATATAATTTTACTATAATTAAACTATCCTTTAAAAATTGAATAACAAGAAAAACCATAAACAACTGGAAATTTCTTAAGAAAAATAACTGCAACTTTAACAATATTATGCCTCAGCTTATTATATACATATGTGCATTACAACTTGTAACACACTAGATGTGTATGTGGAAATACACAAAACATTTACGAACAGGCAGAATATTGTTAAAATTGTACTTAATTCTCTTTAGACATTTCAGGTTGTACAAATTTATTCACATTTTTGTCAGAGTTTTAGTTTGTAAATGTTAATATTTTCATGTAATTTTCATTTTTTTTTTTACACTAAAACAGAAAATTTGGAGTTGTCATTATTTATAGGTTATTATTATAGTATTTCACTGGTCTGGTCGACTTGAGATTGAATTAGTCTGTATGTGGAACCTGAATGAAAAGGATTTTGACACCTTTTAATAGCTCAGTGTAATTTTTGCATTTTACAAATTCATCCCAGAGGCCAGATTGGACCCCTTGGCAGACTGTTTTTGGCCCGTGGGCTTTATGTTTGACACCTGTGCTTTAAGTCATGGATAATTTCACTGCTGATTGTGCATATATTGTATCCATATATATTTAATGTAATGCAGCAATTCTGTGATACAAAGAAAATCTGCAACATACAGTAATATTACCCAAAATGAGATTAGATGGAATTTTATTGATCCTTTGGGCCAAACTCTCAGGAAATTGAGGTTCCAATAGCAGCACAACACTGAATATACACACAAGAAATATGGCTAACATATGAAACAAATGTTAAAGAGTATGTATTAGCTTTTCAGTTTCTGTGAAGACATGAATATGCTAACATAGACAACAAACACTGAATGGCAGCTGTTAATTTCCCTGCCCCCTATAATTTATTTTTCCCTCTGGAAGTTGCCACTACGTGTCAAAACCTGTGTTTATAACCCGTTGTCTCTCCTGAATGCTGCATAATATTAAACTGCAGGAAAACTGGGCTTTATCATAAGCTCTTCTCTTCTCACTCTTCTCTGCTTCATCAGCCGTAATGAAAGCTAACATTACATTAACTACTTTATTTAATTAATCTGAGAGCATCTGACAGTCTAAGGCTTCATCTGATCGCTCAAAGGTTCTGTACATACATGTAAATACACCAGATGTCCGAAAATGTTCCCAACTGACCGTCTCTGATTAGTTTCATACTTTGAAAAAAAAAAAAAGTAATTAGTAATAACACCATAGACGACTTCAGCTTTCGATCTCCTTTAGTTTTTCAGATATTGAGTCTGAAAACGATATACGACACTGTTTTTACTGTAAAAACAAGTGGTCTAGAAAATAAAATATTTGAACTATTCATAATGGCTGCATGACATTTTAAAGAGTTGTTCTAAGATTTATTTAACTTCTGTAAAAGATCTACAGTTGTATATTTGCAGAATTATAGCTTTACTGGAAATTGTCAGCTAAAAACTTTTTAAACTAATTATTAGACTTTTGTAAATGTTTTGGTTAAAGGCATCTGCTTCTTATTTTGTGCATATATTCATGCAGACATGCACTTTCCACAGATATAACTGTTTTTTATGGTTGTCATACATGAGCAATATGAAATGAAATGTAGTTGTGAAATAATTTTTAAAATTTTTAAAGCCCCATAAACTAGAATGTCTTTAAAGTAGTTCTACAACATGATAAATAAATATTAAAGCTTAATTAAAGTAAGATCTGATATTCTTTAGTGTAGAGATGCACCTGGACGGAGTTACTCAGATGTGTAAATAACTTTTTTTTCTTTTACAGTTTTGATTGAGCTGTAATTTGGCAGATGCAGAAGTCCAAGATATATAGATTTTAGATGTTATTTCTTAGAACAACTCCTCAAAAGTTCATGTATCTAAAGTCAAAAGTAATGACTTGATCTTAGCAACATTTTCTGGACTTGTTTTTACAGTAAAATCAGTGTCAAGTGGCACAAAAGCTAATGAAGATATGAGGCTGAAACTTTGTGTGGTGTTTACTAGGACTAATAACATTATTTTCTTAAAGGATGAAGTAAATCAGAGATGATCAGTCAGAAGGTCTGAGGTGGTTCCACATGGACTGACCCGTAGTGCATGAAAATAAATATATTGATTTGGTATTTATTTAATTGATTTATTGCATTTCAGGTGGTCTTCTGTGTGCTTATATTCCAGTGCTGATGCTGTTTCTCTGTTTGCTAATGCTGCGTCTCCATCAGGGCTTTGCTGAAGGGCTGCCGCTGCGTGGAACTGGACTGTTGGGACGGATCAGACGATGAACCGGTGATCTACCACGGCTACACCCTCACCTCCAAGATCCTCTTCAAGGATGCCATCAAAGCCATTAAAGAGTATGCGTTTAAGGTACGTTTATGCGTAGCGTTGTAGTACATGATCAGACCAAGAGGACTCAGACTTTTACTTCAAGACGGGCCGAGACAACAACTGCAGGAACATCTTTAAATTAACTCTAATTTATTTATTAACATCAGCACTGTGAAGAAAATATGTCAAACATTTCATTGGATGTAAAACTTTTACTTGTGATTTTGCTACACACCTGATTCTTAAAAGAAAAATACACACTTACTGTCTTTTGGTTTAATCACCTTAACCCGTAAAGAACCAATATTTTATTAAAAATTTGTTAATTTTGGGATGGCTCAGCGCAAGAGTATCATTTTTTTTATATTTGTCTGAGATCATCATTAGGTACATCCTGGGGGTAAATATGTCTAAATTTTTCTTTTATTATTGGGTCTAAAAAGCTGACAAAGGGCCAAAGTACCAAAATGTACCCAGTTTCATAGAAGCACCCTTAGAAATATCCCATATATACATATTAACACACTCTATGAAGACATTGTATTGTATAGAACAGCAATATATACTAGACAATACTTTATCAATATGATAATTAAAGAAATATACATAATTGTAAATATTGTTTTGGTGTTAAACGTTATCTGCTGTTCCCAGACCTCCGACTACCCTGTGATCCTGTCTCTGGAGAACCACTGCAGCGTGAAGCAGCAGGAAGTCATGGCCCAACACATGAGCTCCATCTTGGGCAGCGCCCTCGTCACCACGCCGCTGGGCGACGGCATGCCCACAAACTTCCCATCTCCAGAGGTCGGTTCCACTTTATCTGCAGCTTTTCTTCTGTTCCTGAACCTTGGTCTGAAACTAAAATGTGTACTCGATACTGTAGGAGCTTAAAGGGAAGTTCCTCATCAAAGGGAAGAGGTTGAACAAACTGGAAACGTCCTTCGCTGCTGAGGCTGAAGCTGCCGAGGACACTGACGTAACAGAGGAGGAAGAGTCCAACGATGATGAAGAGGATGAGCAGAAGGCGGAAGAGCAGAGCAAAGTGAGCTGACATTAGTAAATAGTTAGTTTATGAAAAGTAAGGAGTAGAAGCTGACCACTTTTGAAATTCCTGTGGGTTCAGAATGAAGGAATGCAATAACACTAAATCAGCCTTTATATATAAATATGCAATACTGATATAAACAGGGCTCCCTCATATTTTACACACACATTTTTTTGACTTTTTCAAGACCCATTAGTAAAATTTTCCCAACTGTTCACAATCTTTAAGTACCCAAACAGAAAATGATTGAATTAATCATATAAAAACTAAACGGCAACATTTGTCATACTCTAATTTTCAGTTAATTTCATTTTCACTTCTATTAAACTGTTAGAAAAAAGTATTAATTACATGATTTCGGCTCTTATAAAAAAAAAACTTAAGTATAGAAATGAGACATACACCCAGAAGTTGCCTCTTTCTTTATAAATTTGTCTTCATTGCCTAAATCTGACCAATTTCCTCTCATAATATTGTGAGTTCCATTACATATTATATCACAATATTCAATGATGCAAACACATCGGGGTGAGAAGTGCGAAAAAAAACTATGAATTCTCTTGAGGGGCCCTAGGGAAATTTGATTATATCAGCTTTAATATGTGTATTTACTGTTAATTTTTGCATCAGGATAATAGGAGAATGTACCCTTTAATTACCACATTTCCTCAAATAGTGCCCCAGGCCTTGTTTTCAATGATATTTGTTCTATAGTGGTGCTTCATTTTGATGTTAAAAAAAGTGCAAGATACAACCCTTCCTTTGCCATTAAAAAAATAAATTATCTCTTGCATATTAGTGAATACAAACGGTTTATATTACAGCTATTTTATATGTTTAACTTTGTCTTTCTGCTGCACTTGAAAGTATCTACAAATGACACACACCTGCAGTAACCGAGATCAGACAACAACACTTCAAATGAATGATTTAAAGTGTTGAAAAACAGCTATATTATACTAATGAATATTAAAGTAAACAAACAAGTGAACTTTGGTCTTAGAGGCAGCACATTATATGACAGAAGTTTACGCAAATAAATGTACCAAAGACTAATAAAAGTGGGTTTAGCAAAATATGACCCCTTTAACTTAATTGGATAATTTTGCCAGGTTTTTTATTGCCATTGGAACTCAGATAAAGAAATAAATAAGGATTAATATGAAATGCAGCTAAAAATCACCTCTTCTGCAAAATGTAAAGTGTCAGAAAAACAGTATATTGCATAACAGGTACTGAAAATTAACCCTTTATAGGGCACTCATAGAAATACTCTGAAATTTCAGCCTTAGTGTGTTATTGGAGGACATAACAAGACTTTATTACTTTTGTGAAATTTTTCAATTTTTTTTTATTATGTAGAAAATTAAGGTCAATGAAGTTACTGTATTTGGCTCCTTACCTGTAAGTTGTAAAAAAATAAATAAATAAATAATAAAAAATACAAGAAGTAAATATAAAAAATACAGGAAAATATTATTTTATTAATCTTATTTTCTGTCCACCTGCCATTTTAACCTACTCATAGAAACACTCTGAAATTCAACATTTCAACCTTAGTACGTTACTGGAGGACATAAGACTTTATTGCTTTTGTGATAAATCAAAATACATTTTTTATTGTTATGTTGTGTATCCTTGCCCGTAAGTGGCAAAAATAAAAAGATCCAAGAAGTGTATGGGAATACAAGAAAAACACATGTAAGGTCAAATGAACATCACTTTTAGAACATTAGACCAACATGAGTGCTGATCCAGACCCCTGTCCACATCCATATGATCCCTTTGAACATCATTCCTTACATTAGTACCATTACTTCATGGTACCTAACAAAGCAGGTCCACTCACTGTTCATGCAGAGGTGGACCTTACAGACCCTGTTGACCACACTGGACCTGAGATTGTTGACTCACTGTCCTCAATGTCTTGTAATGTATGTGGAAATGACTAAAAATAGTCACTTGCCCGATATAGGGTTAAACATTTTAACATGATGGGATAGAGGTCTAAAAATTTCTTTCAATTGTCATTTAATGTGCAGAAGAAAAAGAAGCTGAAACTGGCCAAGGAGCTGTCGGACATGGTGATCTACTGTAAGAGCGTCCACTTCCATGGGTTCGAAGATGCCCGACAGAACCTGAGCTTCTATGAGATGTCATCCTTCAAGGAGAAAAAGGCCATAGCTCTGGCGGAGGAGTCGGGTGAGGAGCAGATCAGACTGGCTTCACCGTCTGTCTCTCATGATTTACCTACACTTTAGTGACTTTCTTGTTGTACTTGCTGTGTTCTCTGCAGCTAACGCTTACATCCGTCACAACATCGACAAGCTGAGCCGCATCTACCCAGCAGGAACCAGGACTGACTCCTCCAACTACAACCCCGTGCCCCTGTGGAACGCCGGCTGCCAAATCGGTACGAAACGCCGATGCCAGCAGGAAGTAAATAAAAACCTGAGACGGGTGATTTGTCTTTTGGTTACATCGTTTTTCCTTTTCCTCCTCAGTTGCCTTAAACTTCCAGACTAACTGCACAGACATGGACGTGAACCAGGGACGATTCCTGGTCAACGGGAAGAGCGGCTACGTCCTGAAACCGGCCTACATGAGGGACCCAACGACAGAGTTTGACCCCATCACGTTGACCCGAGGAGACTGGCTGAAGCACAAGACTCTCCATGTCATGGTGGGTTTCATTATGTCGTCAGCAGGAGTACTATAGACATCATTATTATTCTGCATTTATGTTCAAGCTCATTACCTCCGCCAAGGAGGTTATGTTTCTGCTGGCGTTGGTTTGTCTGTCCGTGTGCAAGATAACTCAAAAAGTTATGGACGGATTTGGATGAAAATTTCAGGAAATGTTGATACTGGCACAAGGAATGAATGATTAAATTTTGGTGGGGGGGGCACTGATCTGCCTTGGCAGAGGTCTTCGCTCTCAGAGTGCTTTTCTAGTTTTTTAGTTTGCAGTACATATTATTTCTGCATACTGCAATTCTACTTCTTATGTAAATATGTACATAGCCTGTAGTTTTGTTACTTTATTATGCTATTATTATTTTTTGTATGTTTGTTTGTTTTCTTTCCCTACCTTTTTATGCATTTGTATTTTGCTGCACTTTATCATGTTGCTGCCTTAACCAGTGAAATTCCCTGTTGTGGGATCAGTAAAATCTTGTCTTGTCTTACTGTATCTTATAGTCTTTTATAATCTTATTATAGCTTGTCTTGTTATAGCTTGTCTAGTCTTGTCTTGTTGTATCTTGTATAGTCTTTTATAATCTTATTATATCCTGTCTTGTTATAAATTATCTTGTCTTATTATAGCTTATCTTGTCTAGTCTTATCTTGTCTTGTTATAAATTATTGAGTCTTGTCTTATCTTATCTAGTCTTGTCTTATGTTATTATATCTTGTCTAGTCTAGTCTTATCGAGTCATGTTATAAATGATCTAGTCTAGTCTTATCTAGTCATAAATGATCTAGTCTAGTCTTATCTAGTCATGTTATAAATGATCTAGTCTTGTCATGTTAAAAATTATCTTGTCTAGCCTTGATATATCTTATCTTGTGTAGTTTTATTGTATCTTGTATAGTCTTTTCTAATCTTATTATATCTTGTCTAGTCTAGAGGAATTAGGGTACTAGTTATACCAGTGCAGCTTTTATTCGTTCATTTGTTAATACTTCATTCATTTTTATAATAGTAACATTATAATAACCCTGGTCTTCATATTAGTTTTTCTTATAAATGACCATAAACATGTCCTGTTTGGATCCGTCACCAGATTATATCAGCTCAGCAGCTCCCCAAAGTCAACAATAAGAAATCCTCCATCGTGGATCCTTTGATTAAAGTGCAGATTTATGGAGTTCCTGCAGATGTGGCCGAGAAGGAAACCAATCCCATTGAAAACAACGGTACCTCAGCTTTCTAACACTGTAAACACACTCTCTGCATTGTTGTCTAATTCTGAATGCATCTTACAGAAAACTGATTTCTGAACTGGTAGAATAATGCAGGTACGATACTTCTCTATCATGCACGAGTAGAAAAGGCTGGTTAAAGTGTCACTAAATTCTTCCTGGTTTGCTCTGAGCATCAGAAATAAATGGTGCAGAACATCCATAATACATCAAGATGATTGAGTAACGCTTTGTTCTGTGGTGCTTTTGTAGGTTTTAACCCCTCGTGGAATGAAAACTTCCAGTTCGATGTGTACGTCCCAGACCTGGCACTGCTGCGCTTCCTGATCGAAGACCACGACTCTACGTCTGACAACGAGTTTGTTGCGCAGTACACGCTCCCATTCAACAGCCTAAAAATGGGTGAGTTCAGCGTTTATGGGGGTCTTTTCTCAGCTGTGACCAGCTCTGTCGGCTCTGTTTATTCAGTGAACACAGAGAGGATATGTTGGTTCTCTGATGCACAATAAGGAACTGTTGTTGTTGGGGTTTTTTTTCTTTTTCTTTTTTTTCTGTTTTCATGGGGGTTTGTCAAATACAAGTACATTTCAAACAAGGTACAATGAGATGCATATGTACAGTTGCGGAAAAAATTATTAGACCACCCTTGTTTTCTTCAATTTCTTGTTCATTTTAATGGCTGGTACAACTAAAAGTACATTTGTTTGGACAAATATAATGATAACAACAAAAATAGCTCATAAAAGTTTAATTTCAGAGCTGATATCTATCCATTTTCCATGGTTTTCTTGATAATAACTAAAATCACTTCAGTTCTTACATCAGTATCTATGGCATTGTACTGACAAAAACAGTACTTTTAGGCATTCCATGTTTTCTTTTCTGTCTGTTTTAGTCACGATACACACAGGAGTGAGTAATTGATTGCATAACCATTGTTTCTGATGGTCTAATATTTTTTTCCGTGACTGTATATATTATAAGTTCCCAAAAGGGGAAATGGAAGATGAGTGAGTGAATAAATAAATATGCACATAACATGCGCACCAAACCAAACAAAACCAGACAAAACACAGTAACAACAGGAGGAAAAAAAACCACACATGTAGGATGTCATATGCTCTTTGTTTTTTTTTTTGTTTTTTTTTTTTTGGGGGGGGGGGGGCTGTACCTATTTATGATGGGTTGTTTTTAATATAATAACCCATATATATGAGGGTGGGTGTGGCTCAGTTGGAAAGAATAATAAAAGTGGGTTTAGCAAAATATGACCCCTTTAACTTAATTCTATAACTTTGCCAGGTTTTGTTTTTGCCATTGGAACTCAGAGAAAGAAATGAATAAGGATTAATATGAAATGCAGCTAAAAATCACCTCTTCTGCAAAATGTAGTGTCAGAATAACGTGTATTGTATAACAGGTACTGAAAATTAACCCTTTATAGGGTACTCATAGAAATACTCTGAAATTCAAAATTGCAGCTTTAGTGTGTTATTGGAGGACATAACAAGACTTTATTATTTTTGTGAATTTTTTTCCTGCTCAGTTGGTAGAGCAGGTCGTTCAATGACTGAAGGGTTGGCGGTTCAAATCCTCCCTCTAACTGTCCACATGTCAAAGTGTCCTTGGGCAAGACACTGGTGTATGAGTGTATGGGTGAATGTGAGGCCTTGTAAAGTGCTTTGGGCACCATAAAAGTGTAGAAAAGTGCTAAAAAAGTACTGACCATTTATCATATAATAGTCAATGAATGGTTGCTATGTTGAATAAAATATGCTGTCTTTGTCCTTTAGGGAGTGTCGTATTTTTTCTAGCTGCAAGTGCCCCATAACATTGAGTAAAGCTTGATGGCTGGAAGGTTTTTATGTTTTCATTTGAGCAAAATTAACCTTCTTGCCAACGATGTCACAAAACATATCAAGTTCTTATGGTTCTTTGAGAGAGCAAGCTCCTGTGCTGCAGATCCAACCCCAAATATGGAACTGTTGTCATTTCTAATCCACACTTTTGGTCATACATGGCTTTTAGACCAAAAACCTGACTTTTACAAATACATTTTCTTGACTGTTTCACAACCTTCAAGGACATGAACAGAGTTACTAGCTGCAGGAAAATTAAATGGCACTGTTGTCAGTTATTTTTATCTGCACTTCAATCACTCAGAAAAGCTAAAAATCCTCTTTCTCAGGATTCTAGTCGATTCAAATCTAACAAAATGCATTGTTTTTAGTCAAATAATAACAACAGAAAGCCATCCCAGTACCTAAGCCTCAGTAAACCCTTTTCCATAAAACCCTCAAAACACTGAAAAAATATATTTCTGCTACGTGTCTTTGCACTATCATCAGCTCTAGGGACTTATTTTGTGAATTTCAGTACTGACAATTTTGAGAGAAGTGAACCCTTTTGTGAAATGATAAGAAACCTTTAAGGGGGGTTTAAGGGTTGTTGGTGTTCCCTCTAATTCCAACTATAGAATGTGGATTTACAGTTGGATTTTTGCATCAAATAGGGAACATCTATGACTTATTTTATCTCTAAATTGTAGTTTTTGACAGAATATGAGGAGTTTCATCTCCAAATATTAAATTCCGTGCTTTTTTTCTAAAATGTTGGGTGAATTTACTTATTAACTTTTACTTATTCCGGTATGGAAAATGAGATTTAAAAATGTTTTTTCCAGGATGTCCTCAGATTCTTAACCCATAAAGACCCAGCACTACTTTTATGTCAGATACAGAGGCAACGTCATATGGGAACTAACCTTTCTTAAGTGATTTATCACCATTAATTATAACATTATCATCTGTATTTTGTATTTTATCAGTATACATCAGGTATTTTCCAATATTTAATTTACTGATCATGTAGACGTTCATAAAAGCTCAGATTAAAGTTGAGGGTTATTGTATCAAAAAGAGAGAAAACTGCAGAAACGGTGACTTTTTCAGTAAAATCTATCATCATCAAGTGTCCCCATTTACTGTCATTGATCCAACTCCATGGGTTTTACTTGTGAATCAATGTTGTTGTAGATGACTGTGTTTCCATGGTAACTACGGAGCCTCTGAACGTCCAAATGGGTCATACCTGATGACTATGAAAAGATGATGAACTGTATTTTATACCAATTATTTACATGTATTGATAGGATTAGTGGATCAACAGGTATTAAACAGTTTAGATCAGCAGATGCTTTTGGTCGGTGGTGGATGTTTGGGTCTTCATGGGTTAAAAATTCTTAGATTAAATGTGCTGTGACCCAGTGTGTCGGCTCTGTTTATTCCCTGAACACAGAGGTTCTATTGGTTCTCAGATGCAACACAAAGAACTGGATTCACTGCACAAAGAGCTGTTCATGTTATATTTTTCGCTTTCTGCTTTTCCACAGGATACAGACACGTTCCTCTGTTCAATAAGAACGGAGACCGCCTCCCCTCGGCCGGACTCTTCATACACATCATGCTCCTCGATGCCGAGTAAAACGCCACCGATCGGCCTGTCTCCACAGAACCCAGCTGTGTTTTTTTTTTTTTCAAATCTATTTTTCTCTACAGTTCTAGTTCATGATTAACGTTCTGGCTTATGTTCAGCAGTTTGAGCAGGTACAAGTCAAACACTTTTCTCAAGGGACAACAAGCGTCACATTGTCTGCACCGGGTTTAGTCATTCAGGGGGCAGTGGGTTCGCACATGCAGATACTGTACATAAACACTGTTTTTTTTAAATTTTATTTTAGACTTTTTAATCCATCTGAACCACACTGCAGGGACGTGATACAAACTGTCAGCTGGTTTGTATGAGTTGCACTAGTCTATGGTGGCATTTGATTTTTTTTTTTTTTTCCAGCTTTTGTCCCTCATCTCTGCTGTTTTTTAATGTATCGTCTATTTAAGGCCCTTTTTAATGAGTTCTGGATCAACATAAGCCGACACAACGTACTTTGTTTTATTCTTTAATTTTAGTCAAGTATGATTAAATTTTTCATGTAACTCCTTCTTTATCTTTTTGTAAATCAAGATGAAGATGAAAGTATAACACATGAGCACGTGTCCCAGTCTCTTCTTTTTCTTCCAGTGGTTTGATCTGGTTTCACTGGTTTGAATGCAGTTTAGTTCTTTGCACTTATTTTATACATCTTGAATACAGGATTTCCCTTGGGGTCATATAAGTCTTTAATCTACAAATCTGCATTTAATACCTTTTTAAAAAGTATTACATTTGATATGGTAGATCTTATGTTATGTTGTATTTATATTGTATTTAAATGTGTCCAAGCTGCAAAGAAGATAGATAGATAGATAGATAGATAGATAGATAGATAGATAGATAGATAGATAGATAGATAGATAGATAGATAGATAGATAGATAGATAGATAGATAGATAGATAGATAGATAGATACTTTATTGATCCTGAGGGAAATTCAAGTAATGTTAGTCTACTCAGTTCCACCTGTTCCAACCCTATAATTTATATTGAAATTAGAAACCAGTTAGCGGTAACTTTGCAGCCCCCGGTAAGAAATAACTCAGAACAGTCAGAATCAAGGCACTGGAGTAAATAAATACATTTTCCTAAATTGTAGGAGTCATACCAGTGTATAATAATGAATATGTAATCAGTATCTGTTTTTGTCTCGTCTTACTTGTTGTCATGTCTTTTACATGTTTAATTATGTTTTCAACAGCAACCACTTAGTTGGCTTGTCCCACTGTCTTGTCTTATATCTGTTTTGTCCCATTGTCTTGTCTCGTCCTGTCCCTGTTCACTTCTGTCTATGTGAGCCCTCCCTCTATGTATATCCTCCTGAGACCCAGCAATGCATTTTTGTCCTCAGTAGGGGACAAGAGTTTGTTTTTCGCCAAAAAAAAGTCCACTGCAAAGGATGTTCCATTAAAAAATACAAAAAAAAGTATTTGAAAAAAATGTTGCATCATGGCATTTCCAAGCAAGAGAATTATTTAATGTAAAAAAAAAAAAAAAAAAATTCTCAGGAGGATATCTATACAAGCAAGGAATGGAAGAACATGTGAATACAAAGTTTGAGATTGTTACTTAAACACAAGCTGTAATTAAAAATAAAGTTGTCCTCCGAAGGGGGGGGGGATTTAAAAAAATAAAATAAAAAAAAATACTAGGAGTCTAATTTTTGCCAGTATGGCCATGAAATGGGCATTAAATTCTGTTCTAAAGGTCTTAAAACGTCTTAAATTTAACTTGTAAGAACCCAGTACGTAGTATTTTCTTCATTTCTACACTTTACTATGAGCTTTCCACAAGTCTAAAAATAGATCTAACATTAAAAATAAAGACATGACAGTATCCACCCCTTTATGATCTGCTTCAGTGTTTAAGGAGTAGATCTTTTCCTCAAGTTTAAAGAAAATCAGTGCAGTAGTTTTTTGCGTAATCATCCCGACAGACACTGTAACAAACAACCCCAGTGATCAGGTGAACTTTGTAAGGACACACCCTTTATACACAAACTATCAGTGCAATCAAAACAAGGTCAGGCTGGTAAGGTGACGAATACTATCCAATGAATGTTACAGGACGGGGGTGTCAAACTAGTTTTAGCTCAGGTGCCTCATACAGCCCAGAATGATCTCAAATCACTCATGGACCAGTAAAATAACAGAACAACCTATAAATAATGACAAATCTAAACTTTGATTTGTACTGTAGAGGGAAAAAAAAGTTCAATTATCTTCTGAAAATGTTCACATCTACAAACTAACCTTTAAAAAATGGGTTCGTACACATTTTTCAAGGTCAAACTCAAGTACTTTTCAAGCACTTTCAAGGGTCATTTTAAATTTTTCCAGCACAGCACCTTAAAAAATGCATATCTACAGAAATACATATACTCATGAATATTTTTTTCACTTTTTATCACATTGTATTTTGCTATAAACATCTAAAATTATCTTTCATAATAGCAAAAAGTTTAGAAATTAAAGGAGACCACAAAAGGGAAGCCACCTTACCTTTTTCAGATACACTCACACTGAGCCAAAGATTAAAATAAAAATGTACCTGGAGTCAACCTGAGAACAACTGGGAATTTTCTTTTTGGCATAAATTGACATTATTTTTCAAAATGTATCCCCTCTCTGTAAGTAGCTTTGGCTGGACATTTAACCTGGCAGAGTTAATATGAAAAATAAATCGCATCAGAGTTTGAATTGCAGGCACCTTCAAGCACTTAAACTGAAATTCAAGCACTTTTCAGACCTTGAGAACATTGAAATTCAAGCATTTTCAAGGACTTCAAGCACTTGTATGAACCCTGATAAACAACCTGAAATTTCTTAAGAAAAGTGCAATTTTAACAATAATATGTGTCATCTTATATACATATGTGCATTACAATTTTTAACAGCGGATGTGTTTGTGGGAATACACAAAACATTTAAGAACTGGCAGAATACTGTAGAATTGCACTTAATTCTCCTGAAACATTTTAGGTTAGATTTTTGTCAAAGGATAGTTTGTAAATTTGAATATTTTCATGTAATTTTCCTTTTTATTATATACTAAAAGA
Organism: Sphaeramia orbicularis; assembly: GCF_902148855.1. NCBI lineage: Eukaryota > Metazoa > Chordata > Actinopteri > Kurtiformes > Apogonidae > Sphaeramia > Sphaeramia orbicularis. The sequence goes on from NC_043973.1 coordinate 41,574,005, forward strand.
AAAAAATGGAGTTGTCATTAATCATAGGTTATTATGACTGTATTTTACTGGTCTGACCCAAGTGAGATTGAAATGATCTGTATTTAGAACCTGAACTGATTTTTACACCTTTGAGTGTTAATATCTTCAGTGTAATTTGTGCATTTCACAAATTTCATATTTACTAAACCCTTTGATGGGCTGGATTTGGACCACGGGCCATATGTTTGACACCCCTGATTCAGGATTAATGCACATACAGTCGCGGAGAAAAATTATTAGACCATCAAGTCATCAAAAACAATAGTCATGCAATCAAGTCCTAACTCCTGTGTGTATCATGTGATTAAAATAGACAGAAAAAAAAACATGGAATGCCTAAAAGCACTGTTTTTGGCAGTACAATGCCGTAAGAACCTCAGTGATTTTGGTTATTATCAAGAAAACATGGAAAATGGATAGATAATCAGCTTTTAAATTAAACTCCTATGAGCTATTTTTGTTATATTTGTCCAAACACATATACCTTTAGTTGTACCAGGCATTAACCCTTGTGTGGTGTTCAGATTTTTGTTATTCAGCCAGTGTTCATGGGTGTGGTGGACCTGCTGCATTTGTAGGTTTTTAATTTAACATAAAAAAAAAAATAATACTCAACAGATGTTTACTTCATTCCAATTACAATCAATATAAAAACCATGTATGTTTAATATTTGCCTTTGCTAGATCACATTTATGAATTAAAGTGCTACTCATTTATTTATTTATTTTTTTAATAAAATGTAATAATCAAGATGAGAGGAAAAAATTCATTAAAAAAATTACTCATTTTTCTTTTAATAAAAAATGAAAACTGGTCCAACAGACCCCAAACACCATACAAGGGTTAAAAAAGAAAACAAGGGGGGTCTAATAATTTTTTCCACAGCTGTTGTGTATCTTTGAGTGAAAGTTTTAGCCAATAAAGTATCAAAAACATGGAAAAAAAACACCTGAGCTAAGACAAGCATTAGATGTTTTGATAAAAATGTGCTTTATTGTGACACGTCTGAAGGAAATATGGCAACAACTGAATATCGTCCCTGTAAAATATACTAAAACATTCTCTCTCGTGACTTTTCTGAGACCACGTCAGGTACAGAGACAGTGGAAAGTCAGTCAGTGGTGATCTTTGGCCTTAATTCATCAGAAAACTGAAAATAAAGGAAAGAAAGAACAAAAAAAAAGACATGACAAAATAGCTTAAATGAAGCCTTTTATTATGGTAAGAAAGACAAAAAAAAAATTAAACTGATGCTCAGGATGACTACATGCTGCCAACACTCAAACATAAGCCAACAAGAACTGACAAGTGTTTTAGGAGGAAAAAAAAAAAAAGAAAGAGTGAACCTGACCGAAAAGAAAAGCACGGTGATTTCAACTCAAGTGTTACAGAACTTTGGTGTTAAATCAATAGAAAACGATGCATGTGTGATAATGAGGCGAAATAAACTAAAAATGAACGTGCTGGCGTGCACATATAACGTGTCCTCTCATTGGACGAGACCTGACTGAGAATTTTTTATTTATTTATTAATTTTTTTTTTTTTAACCAAAGGCAAGAGAGAGAAAGAGACGACAGGAGGGAACAGAACAGAAGCTGGATACGATGGAAAATACCAAAACCGAATACTGACAAATGTAGGTAGAAAAATATGATACAAACGACAGAGAAGTTGAGAAGAGTCGACCGAACACTTCTTTTAGTAAAAAAAAAAAAAAAAAAGACATTGCACTGAAACCATCATCATGAGCCAAACACTCACTACCAACATTTTCTAATGCAAAAAAGGGAACAGCAGCCGGGAATTCTGAAGTAGTGTAGGTCTTATAAATCTAACATCATGACCCGTAAACCAAGCAATAAAGCAGATGAGGTTTGTTGGGCGTACAGATCCCTACATGGCACCACAGAGCTTTTTGCACGCTTCATTGCTTCGTTTTATTGTTTCACAATGTTACGCCGCTGGGCCCGTATATGGTCTACACATACGGGCCAAGCTGTGAGAGGAAATACTAGGGGAGAAAAAAAAAAAAAACAAAGAAACAAAACACACGGAGCTGTGATGTTGAATTGATGAGGGAACATTGCTTTGTGCCTCTGCGGGCAGTAAGGCGTCAGTGCCAGGATGAGGTTGTTCACAGTCCTTTTGCGGTGCCCCGGTAGTGTTCTGGTTTGTGTTTGGAGCCGGACCCGAGGCTGTTTGGACGGGCCAGGACTGAGCACCCATCTGTCAGTATGGAAGGTGTACTCTTGTTGTATTATTATTATTATTTTTACTTCCTTCCACAATAAAAACTGATAACAATGGCAAAGTACGGACTCTGGTGTTGAAGTAGAGCAACATTCAAGTTCAGCAAAAGATTCTAAAGAGGACCAGATTTGTAGGTAAAATGTGACTGATAATAAACACTCAAGGGTTTTTGTCTTAAGTGCTCCAAACCCCCCCCCCCCCCCCCCTCCCCCCACCACAAAAACAAAAACAAAAACAAAAAAAAAACAACAAAACAAAAAAAGGTTATTGCCATGGTAGCTAATGTTGCAGCATTCAGTTTGTGTGGCTCCTCTCAAACATAGGCACTGAGGTGAAGAGCAGTTAAAAAGTCTGGGAAGGTAAACGCCACGTGTCCTCGCTGTTTTTAGTTTTGTTTTTTTTTCTTCTCTCTCTTCTATTTTACACCAAAACTGGATGAGGCCGAGCGTAAAAAAAACCCAGCAGGACTTAAACGTGTGGTTTACAACACCATCCAGACTCGATCTGTCACTAACCTATAGTTCCTAAAAGACGCTAAAACATCATGAAAAATTAAAACGTGGCACTCGACCTGTTTAATGTTAGATCTCGGACCATTAAAAAAAAAAAAAAAAAACAACAACAAAGGGATACCTTTGCAAATGTACAATTTAGGAGAAAGACCATCCCATGTGAAGCTGCACCACAAAGTCAGTGTGCTGAAACAGGAAAAAAGAATCCACTGACGGCTGGTAGACGGTTGTTTGATAAGCATGACAACAACAAAAAAGGACTTCATAGCATTAAAGACATACAAACGAAACTGGCATCTATCTGTCAAAAGAAGAAAACCTATTATGTTACATTAAAACTAATGGTTTAACACTTATAACTGAACCCCTGTTAAAGATATGAAGCCTGTTATAAAATAATTTCCTTATTTGGCAAATAATACAAAGAATAAAGAGTGAGTAATGTCAGAGATAGAAGAATAAATGGCACAGTTTTATCTGAACTTTCAGATTACAACTATGAGATGTAAAGAACTACTTTCAGGTGGGTCGTAAGGTTCACAATTGCAAACGTACTCCTTTTCCTAAATCAAATAAAATACAGTATTCCTACCAATAATGAAAGCAGAGAGAAACAAAGTCACATCTATATAATGGCACGAGTTAACTGGGGGAAAAAAAAGAATACTATGGAGATGTTTACCCAGCGTTTGATGATCAAAAAACTAAAGTCAAACTTTATATAAAGATACTTCTGTGTCCACTTTAAAGCATATTGTCTGTGAAAAGACTGAAGTACTCTGGAAATATGCCATGTACAAAACCTCTCCCCATATAAACAACATTCACACAAGGCACTTCATTCAGTAAGAAAAGAGAATCACAGTCCTTTCTACCACCAGAAACTGCCTGCATAGCAACAATATGAGGACAAAATCTTTTCAGACTTTTGTGTGGTACCACAAAAGAAGTTTCAGACAAAAGTTGTTTTTTTTTTTTCCTTTTCTTTTTTTTGGTTTTAAAATAAGCACTTCACCGAATAGTAAAACTTTGTCTGTAGGTTTGAAAATAAAAACCAGAGTTCATTCCTCTTAGTATTTTCCCCCCAGCATTATCAACTTAGGACGCTCTGTACACTTTCTGGTGTGGTTTTAGTGATACACAGTGCTCCTGGGATATTAAGTGTTTGTATTTTTTTCTGATGGCACTCAGAAGGCAGACGCCGGTCACCGGGAGATAAGAGCGGAGACGGGTTTCATCGGGGTTTCCACAGTGAGGCTCCGAGGCGTCCCCTTGGGGCAGAGACAAGAGGGGCGCGAGTGGGAGGATCCGCCTGAGTCTGAGAGGTGTGGAGGTGTGGGGCAGAGATGGACAGCGAGGAAGAGGAGGAGGATGGAGACCACAGGTGGTGCCGCAGTGTGTCCTGCTACCTGCTTCTCAGATTCTGCAGGATTCCGTAAACTTCTTCTTCTTTGCTGAGTCCCTCAAAGAAAGGCAGCAGGTCCAGGAGCTCCGTGTCATTCATATCGTCAAACCAGGACTGGACCGGGACCTGGATGGACAGAGACTGGGTCTTAGGTTTGATTTATGGGCACAGGATGCAGATTAACCTCCTCAGAAACATGAAGTAATTAATGGAGTGAGCTTTACAAAGTCTCAGCCTTATTGAACAGATGTACAGCTTGACGACACGGACTATTTATTTAGTATTTATTTTATTGGTTTATTTAACAGGGACATTGTGCATTAATTCACTCTAATTTAAATGCGCCAGAGTTAGCTTAATGGCTATTTTTCATCTACAGTCCCTGGACAGATGTTAAATTGTCACCCTAAAAAGTAACACATGGTTAAAAACTTCTAATCAGTTATAATCATGGTAAATGAAATTGTGTTAGTGATTTTTTTATTGACATGAATCCAAGATAAATCACAGCTTCAAAAAAGTTTTCTTTACTCAAACTAGACATCTTTTGAAAATTCTGCTGAAATTCAATTTTATCATTTTAAGTGTGAATCAGTAAACTCAAACTCTATGATGTATATGTGTAATATTAGCATTTCTAAGGGTGTCAGTGTGCACCACTTATTAGAAAATAAAAAATAAAGCACTACTGTTACAAAATGAGAAAGACATTGACAAACAAATGTATTACTTTAATTTTTATAAAATCAGGTTGCATTTTGACTTTTTCCTTGAGCAAAAAATATCTGAAACTCAGTTTTGCAATTTAGGCATTTTTCCTTCCTTTTTATAGTAATAAATACATTTTATTTATAGGCACCTTTCTTGGCACTCAAGGACACCGTACAGTAAAACAGGAGAGTATAAAACAAGCAATAAAACAGAGTAAAAAATAAAATAAAATTATATATACATATGTATATATATATATATATATAGATATAGATATAGATAAATAGATATATAGATAGATAGATATACACATAAAATATTATTATATAATAATATCATTTATTTTATTTATTTTTATTCAATATATCAACCAGTTGAATATATGTGATCTGTATTCTATTTATCCATAATCTACTTCAATATTCTAAAAATCATCCTAAAACACAGTAATGTGTTCTGAATGAGCGGTTAACATCAGCACAAATACTGCACAAACATGTTCAGTTCCAGGGGTTCATAAAATACATTTAAATGAAGTAATTTATTGTGTATGTTGAAATGTTCAAACACTTGCTTTCCCTAAAAAAAGCTTAAAAAGGATGCAAGAATAACTCGGGGCTGTGAGTGTGTGGATAAATGATAGAAGTTGAAAACAATACAGAATATATAAAAAACTATTACATACGGTTATATTTGGAATTATCATCTGGTTAACATTAAATAGACAGGGACATTTTCAGTATAAAATGATCAGATAAATTAAAAGTCATAAGTGTGTGACGCTCAATATTTCCTGGAGGAGGAACCTGAGACTCACCCCTGAGCGTTCAGCCGAAACTGTTTTTTATTTGCTCAGTAACAACCGCCTTAAGCGCAGCAATAAAATGAAACTATTTCAGCTGCAGGATCATGTGTTAATAAACAGCCTCAGAATTAAGTCAACACATACTGAAATGTCTGTTTGGTATAAATGTAAGTCATTTGAAACTAAATCACAAACCTGACAATTATAACTTTTTCCTGCATTGAAATAAAAACTGACGAATTGTCGTATTGTCGTGTCTTGCATCCGCGGCAGCTGGATCTAAACCGAACTGAGGAAGTGAAATCAAACAGCCAGTTGTAAATTTGATCCATCAGTCAGCTGATATTGTGTGTTGACACGTTGTAAAGCCTCCGATTTTACTGTCTGACTAAAACTCCACCTACTGTTTCAGTGTTTAGTTTGATGTGAGCTCCTATATCAGACATGGTGGAAACATGGCGATTTTCAACTTTCCCTGCAAATCCATTAATACGACCAAAATCCCTGTGAAAGATCATCACTGCAGCAGGTTTACACTCCTCATATGCTACACCATGTTTTTATACATATTCAGCTGAAATATATAAGCGACAACAACTTTAGAGTAATAATTCAACAGTGTTAAAAGCAGCTGTTCATTAAATACTCTAGATTCCTCTCCTGTCATGTTAGATGTACAACATATTTACATTTTTAGCAGACTGTGATCGCAACATGATGATTACGTTTTGTTTTTGTTTTGGTCAAATAAATTCCTTCCTGATGCTGAACCAGCAAGAAAAACATTGTAATGGAAAATGGATGAAAATCTGGTTCCCAATGTTGTGATGTGTATTTTTGCCCACTTCAGATCATATTGGTCTGTATCTAGAACCTGAACTAAAATGATTTTGACACCATTGATTGTTAACATCGTCAGTATAATTTTTGCTAGCGATATCTTAATCTGGATTTTTTTGCTTCTGATCCGATTTTGTTAGAATTAATTTTGCCGATACCGATTAAATACCGACTTTTAACAATGACATTTTGATATAAATTAGGAGTCATTATTTATAGGTTATTATGCAATTATTTTACTTGAGATCACAGTTGGGCTGAATGTGGAACCTGAACTAAAACAAGTGACACGTTTGACTCTTAATAACTTTAGTAAAATTTTTGTACTTTCCAAATTCATACTGTGGGACAAATTAGAACCTCTGGCGGGTCGGTTTTGGCCTGTAGGCTGTATCTTTGCCACTGCTGTAGTGTATCTATAGACAGGTCCGTCCAGGGATTATATGGGGGTGCTTTCTGCACCGTTCATTAATGATGTGTGGATCAGTGGGTTACTTGCTGGTCAGGTTGGTGGTGGGTCAAAAGAATGTCAGTTTATTTGCGGGGCGGGCTGAGTCGGGTCGGGTCAAATAATTCCACAAAAGCCCCATGGGTTGAAAAAAAAAAAGCAGACTCATGAATAACTACTGTACATACCTCATAATGAGACCATAAAGTGAAAGTGACAATTATAGATTCTTTACTAATTCCTCTAAGCCCCCCCAATCCTAATTTTTGCATTTCACAAATTCATCCCACGGGCCGGAACAGACCCTTTAATGGGCCGGTTTTGGCCCACAGGCCGTATGTTTGACATCTGTAGCCTAGTTTATTCCTGCAACTCTTTCTGGAAAGTTAGCTACAGTCACATTAAAATGACAGGTAAGGTATAAGAAGAGGAGGAGTTAAAGACATGTAGTCATCCGTCACTTACAGCATTTTCTGGGTGGAAAATGTAGGAGGCGGGTGAATTGTCGACAATGATGACGTTGTTGAGCTCTCGTCCCAGCCGGCTGAGGTCTTTGACATAGTTGCCTCTGTGAAAAACGCAGGATTCTCTGAAGAGTCGCGCTCGGAACACGCCCCACTGGTCCAGCAGATCCGCCACGGGGTCTGCATACTGTCCAATCACAGAGAAGCATTACACAGCTACGCAGACCAACAGCATTTAACTATCAATACATAACATTTCTGATTGTTGGATGTCGGAAAGATACTCTGATCACTAGTGCTGCTCCAGGAGATACTTGCTGATGCACTATTAAAGCAAAGCAGGTCACCCTTGTCTGTTTACTTAAAGGGAAGACACCTCAGGAGATACTACTCTATGACACAACAAGCACCAATGACTAGCTTTTACCTCAACACTCACTACGCCTTCATTCATACACTTACCCCCATATTATTGGCTAAGATGCAAAAGACACAGATGGACAGCAGAGGACGTGTAAAAATTCAGATGAAGATTATAGTACAGAGCATTGAAATATAAATAATGTGTCACTTCTCTATAGTTTCTTCTGTGCTGAAACCAGATTAACCCATAAAGACCCAAACAGCCACTGGAAACCATATTCATCTATTGATGCAAAATGTTTAATACCTGTTCATTCACTAATCCTATCAATACATGTAAATAATTGGTGTAAAATGCAGTTTGTCGTCTTGTCAGGGTCATCAGATACAGGGTTTCGGCAGGTATCAGAAAATCTAATTTAATGCTTTTTAATGCCCTTTTCAATGCCACTTTAAACAAATTTAATGCCCATGTCCAACTGCAGATACACATATATATTTTTATATATGCATGGCGGTTTGCTGTCACCGGGCTTTAACCAGGTTCTGAATAGTTCCTCCTCCAATCACCTCTGCTGAACCTTGCATGTTCCCATTTTTCTGACATTTGCTAATATTACCTTCGCTCTTTTGCCACAGCATAAGCACACTCACAGCACATTGCATTCCAAGCATCCGGTGTTGTGACTTCATGCACCAGCCATAAACAACAGCCAATTAAAGGGTTCCGCCTGTCAATCATCACACTATAATCCAATCAAAATAATTAAATGTTTATATAATCAAAATAATTTGTGAATAATAATGCCATTTTTCCATCAAGTGTATTTAATTTTTTTAATGCCTCTGGACATCTAATTTAATGCTTTTTAATGCAATTTAAAGCCTTAATTTTCACAAAATCTATTTAATGACTTTTAATGCTTTTTAATGACCCACAGAAACCCTGAGATATGACCCATTTGGATGTTCAAAGGCTTCGTGGTGAACGTGGAAACATAGTCAGCCATGGAAACACTGATTCACCAGTAAAACCCATGGAGTTTGATTAATGACGCTTCTGTTATATTCAGTTAATGATATATTTAATTGAGAAAAGTCACTATTTCCACAGTTTCCTCTGGTTTAGATATAATAACCCTCAACTGCAATCTGAGCTTTTATGAACATCTGCATGGTCAGTAAATAATATTCTGGAAAATACTTGATTTTCACTGAAGAAATACAAAATACAGAAGATAATATTATAATAAATGCTGATAAATAATTAAAGAAATAATAACGGAGGTGAAATTGATTTAGGAACTGCCACAAAAGTAGCACTGGGTCGTTATGGGTTAAACATTAAGTAAAAGTATGTTGGGATCTTAACACACCTTGGCGAGACTGGCTGTGAAGAGCACACATTCAAAGAGCTCTCCCATCTTTTGAAGAAACTCATCTACGTGGGGTCTTTTCAGCACATACACCTGTAGGATGTTTAATGCCAGGTTAGAGAAAAAAAAAAAACAAACGCATCATCAAAACAGTAAGAGTGTAAGAGAGTTCAACAGTTAAGAAGAAAAGCGTTGCAGATCTTCAGGGATCACAGTGGCTGCCACCCAGTGCAAGTAATCATGAATAGGCCAACCAGGATACACACAGCCTATCCTGGATTACTTGAACTGGATCACAGCCTCTCTCATCGGGTGTCTTCACACAGGAACAAAATGATGTCGTTTCCTTTCACTAATATAAATATCAGTGGGTTTATTTTGTGTGCAACGTACCTGATGAACAGTACCATCGATCTCCACTGGAACAATAAAATCAGCATTGCTAATGGGCTGTGGAAGAAAAACAGAACATGTCAGTTTATTCAATATGTTGGGTGTAGTACCACAACTGGCCAGCAGATGCCCTCCTAGGAACACTAGACTTGTGCGATTTACAGATTGTCAAAAATCTCTGGCAGAGTGAAGTGAACGTCATGTTATTGTCCTCCAGCTAATAATCAAACACAACAGACAACGGGGCGGTCGTACTAAGAACAGGAAATGGACAGAGGGAGAGTGAGGAGGACAAAAATGAGAAGTATAACTAGGCAATGGAGAAGAAGATATCAAAATACTCTGATGCCACATTCCAGACATTGCTTTTAAAGCTCAAGATAAGCAGTTTTCCGGCTACTCTTATGCTTTTATTTCTAAGTCTTATTGTCCTAGAATATTGCCCCAGTTCCTCCTCCACAACCTGCTTTATCTACACACAATGTATTAACCCCCCCCCCCCCCCCCCCCCCCCCCCCCAAAAAAAAAAAAACCCAAATGATTATATGCTGCAAGCTACCGGCAGAGTCGACACTGGATAGAGAAAAGACAGATTTACAGTATGTTTTACACAAACTGCAACAGATACAGTAGAAATACAATGCAAAAAATGTTGATTAACTACGCTGATGTAAAATTAATGTCAAACATTGGACATAATTATGACAGGAAACAATACAGATTGTGCTTCACTGCCTGATTCCTTTTAAAATGTGTCTGTTTAATACTGTTTTAGATTAACCATCTGTGTCGCCCCACTGGGGTTTTAATATGTTCGGTCTGCTGTCTCTGTGCCAACTTTAAATGTTGTTTTGTTGTTCACTGGCTAATTTAACATCTGGAAAAGGACGACGGATGAAAATTATCCATTTGACAAACACTGGCACAATTACAGTATTGTTAATGAATGTCCCTGTATAAACAAACAAAAATAAAAGAAACAGACGTAGACATAGAACACTAACACACAGGCTTGGTAATGAACAAAGATACTTTTATAGAACTGACAAAACTGAATCAAAAATGCCTGGTATTATTTGATGTGAAATTTCACTAGAGAGAAAATTTCTTCACCTTCAGATCATGCAGCAAACAGTTATAACACATTTTTATCAATGCTATGTTAACCAGCAGCATTAAGATGTGGCAAATAAGTCATTTTTTAATGCTACCAAACTGCTCTCAGTGTAAAAAAAAATGTGCTGGAAAATAAAAGATTTGCGCTGTAATATAATGTAAAAAAAAAAATTGATACTTGTTGAGAAAGGCATAACATTGGAACCACACTTAACATATTATGGTTCCTAGAGCCAGAACATAGTTGGATAAGATGGCATTTCAATATGCTGTCCCCTCTGCATGGAATGTCCTGCAAAATGACTTAAAGCTATCTGACCTTGTTACTTTGGGTGAATTTAAAGCTATTTTAAAGGAGCGTGAAATCAATGAGTTTGGTCATTGTAACTGTTATTAAACGGACACAAATTATTGTTTTGTAATTATCGGTTATAAGTTCTTTGGATTATGTGTTAATTATGTCTCGTCAGAAACTGTGTTATGCTGCTTTTCTTGACCAGGTCACCCTTGGAAAAGAGATTTGTAATCCTAATAAGGTTTTTACCTGGTGTATTTTTATATATATATTTATATATACACTGTCTATTAATTCAATGAAATGAGAGTGCTTCAAGTTGTGTATAAATATTTTAATGCTGCAAGTGAAAAAACGCCAGTGTGTTGAAACTTAAAACTGGAAGAAGAAAATAAACCATGAGTGGAAGCAGTTACCTTAAATGAGCTGTGAACGAGGGTTTCATCCAAGTCAATCACAACACACTTTCTGCCATAGTCAGATATTTTCATCTCGGGTAGGAGGTATTTGGCTGGTGGCTACAGAGGGGAGAAGATAAACAAAGTCAGGTCTAACAACAGACGCTGAGTGTGTCAGAGAGTGGCATGGAAACAGAGATAGCAGACATATACTTTGCATAAATTTACATGTAAGGCTGAGCAGAAAAGCCAACACCGTGTTAGGAAGGGCTGTTTCATGGGCAACAATGCAGCTGAGATAAAGCCATGTATGAAATGTGTTTAATGGACTCGGAGCTGTGAAATGACACCCTCTGGATTCTCCATCTGGAGACACATTCTCTATGGCCACCTACACAGATGTAACGCTGCCTCGATCAATCTGTGGAGATTCAATTAAACTGGGGCCATGCAAAGTTCTAGCAATACCCATTTTAGTGAAATGTGTCATGATTATGGTAAGATGGGCTTGAGCTTCAGTGCAGAAATAAAGCTGCATCAAAGTCTCACACTTTACTTTTTCATATTATTTGTCCGGTGGTGATGTTTCTCGTGGATCAAAGTGGCTCTGCTGTCCTGGCCAGAGCTCCATTAAAACACAAGTTAATCTAAATTATTTACCTGATTATGTTAAAAAAAAAAATTAAATAAATTAAAAAATTCAAAGCAGTTAATTGCCTTTACTGAGACAGTGTACATAAAGCCTCATGAATATGGGTTTTATTTTAACTTGGCATTTTATTTTTTATATTATTTGGATAAGTGGCAAAATAAAAATGTTTAATTTCTTGCGTTGAAGCACTTGAAGTGATTATTAGAGACGATTTTGCACGTCTGTTGTGAGCAGGGTTTCTGCAGGTTTGCACAAGTTAACTGTAAAACTATAAGACCTTTTCAGACTTTTAAAATGTAAATTTATAACTTATTTGGCATGTAGACTGAAAAAAGTACATGTATGATAAAAAAAGATCACAATCCCAGATTTCCCTAATGACTTGAAAAGTGAATTAAATTATTTGCATTCAATGTGAACATTTAAGTAAAAAGGACAACACACAGCTGTACATATGCAACAGCTGTGTGAAGTTTTTAATAGAAAAAAGTGACATTATCTCATAAAACACAGTAGCTCAGTGTGTGTGGATAAATTATGCAGTTTGCATTAGTGTTTTTGGTTCCTTTTAGTTTTGTCAAAGAGATCAAAACATATTTTCCCCAAAGAAACATTTAAAGGTGAAACCAAAGTTAAAGCAGCTCTTTAAAAGTTAACTTCACAATCCAATCACTTCCAAAAAAGACATTTTAAAGCCTAAATTCCTGGATTTTTAACTTTTTAAAGGACCTGCGGAAACCCTGAGGTAGCCTGTTAGTGTCACAGTATTTCTGAGAGATACAAACCACCAAGTGTCACTCATGCAGATCAGGCACTGAGGCACCTTTTAAACCCATAGTTGCATATACACCTTCCACACAGCCAGTGCTACAATCGGCTGAAAATGAACCGCAGTACAGTAGCAGAGCTTAAGCTCTCTGAGGAGCGCTGGAGCCCACACAGACAGGATGTGCCAGCACCAGCCCACTCAGCCTGCATGCAAAGGAAAAGGAAAAAAGGCAATACATACACTAGGGACAGGGATGACCTCGACCTGGTCACACTACAACACAAGAGAGATAGACATGTACATACAAAAACAGGGTGAGGGGTAGGAAGGAGAATTAAAAAGAAATAAAAACAAAACAAGGAAAGGATCGACATAGAAAAAAAACAAAGAGAAAACACTATTCACACAAATAGACACTTTGCGACAGATAAAATACCTCCAGACATGTACAGACTAATAAACCTGGAGTTTAACGGTTGTAAGTCTGATTAGTTTGTGCTGTTTGTTCTTTTGTGGAGCTGCTCACCTTGGGAGGTGATCCGTTCTCCTCAACAGGTGGAGGCAGAGAGCTGGTGTTGGTATTGGTGGCTGGTGGTTCCACATTATAGTTGCGGAAGCAGCAGAATAACGTGCTGAAGATGCTTCGGCTCCTCTGCTTTTTCAGGCTGCTTTTCGACTGGGATGCTGTCAAAACAAGAGGAGACAGGAGAGCGGAGGGTGAACAACTAGATATGCAAATCCAAAGTGCTCTGTCATAAAGAAATGGAGCAGGGTGAAGCCAGGAAGCGTTAATGCTCCGTTGTTTCCTCGCTGAGCTGTGGATGTCGCTCTAATGAGTGAGTAACTGTGACTAAGGGCTGGGCAACACAAAGCAAAAACCATACCTCGGTATTCTCTGCAAAGTGGGCTAAATGTCATCTCTAAGTCAAAGCCACATGTGAGATGTCACAAGCACTTTTATTAAAAACAGACATGCAGGGGATGATCTTAATTTGTCACATGATCTCCAGTTTCACACATTACATCATTACATACAGAACAGTTCTACTAATGGTGTAAATAGAAAACTAGACTTCACATTGTGGGTTGATGTGGTTCAGGTTGTGACTGCATGGAGGTGCATTTATTGTGATCCTTACCACTATCTCCATTAACCCTTTATGTGCCAGAGGTTTTTTTGTTTGTCTATTTTGATATCAAGATTTCAAAAAGCAGTTTCATTCAATTACGTTGCTTGTTGCAATATGGTGACTTTGGTGCTTAAAGGCTTAAAATGTTTAATTACTCGATTTTAATGTACATTACTTTCTGTGATGTTTAAGAAATTACTGATATATGTAGCTGATTCTGTATTGATTTTTAAACAAAATATTCACATGCAATTCTGACATATGACACTTCATTTTGAGAGTAGCATTATCTATCTTCCACCATTTGACTCCTCGAATTAATTTTTCTCTCAACCTGCTTACGTCTCACAATATATCATAATATGTGGAATAATAACCCCTACGTCACTGAATGTATCATATGTCCAGATTCTTTCCAACATATAGGCCTAGCCCTCATTTTTCTCCTGCCTCAATGGAAATAAAGTAAATAAAGGTGAACATTCAGATGGTTTCACTGACGTAAGTGAACTGCTGGTGTCCACAGATGTCTGGCCTGCTCTAACCATGCAGCAATCCTGGTTTTCCAAAGATGCCTTGTTCAAACACCAGTATAAACACAACTGCAGAGCTCTTTTATGTTACGAGAGGTGTTAAAATATTTTCAGTTCATTATGAAACTGTGGCAGGACAAATTAGACCATGAGAGAGTGGAGATGCAAACACTGGCACAGCTTAGCAGAACAAACCAGTTATGTAACGCAACATCAAACTACATTACTATAAACGGTACCGTTGCATTCTGTTGAAAATATATTGAAACACCTTAAACTCCAGTCCAACTCTGATGAGCTTATTAGCATGTTGTTATCCAACGGCGTGAGCCACACTGAATGACAATAGGTAAGATCTTGACAGAGTGATCAGATGGCATTAGGGATGGTTTTGTTGACAAGGCCTGGCAGAAGCACTGATCAGAGAAATAACAGGCTCTGTGACTTCATCAGTCACACATAGCGACACTTCAGAGCATGCTCAGATCTGATTGCAAATTGCCTCTCATACCACAACCATGGAGCAGGGCCTAAATCAGACACTGAGCTTTTATAAATAGTGACAAGTTGGAAGTTGCACGCTCCTCCCCTTCTTCTTTTGCCCTGCCGTGCCTCCTCCAACCTGATTGGCCTATGAACCTCCATTTTGAAAGCTTGCTTACATTTCCCTCCCATGTTTCAGCTGGCAGGTGAGTGACTGAAGCAGCCTGGACGTGCACAAGGGGAGGGAGGTGGTGGGAGGCCCCCCAAGACCCTGCAGAGCCTATACAAGGCTGCATTCCTCTCCACCCATTAGTCCCCCATGCTCACCCCTCGGCTTAAAGACCAAGAATGCTTTTGCAACTGAAGGACAGCAAAGAAAAAACTGCATTATGTCATGTCTTTTGGCATCTTGATATTGTCCTCCTGACCTTAAACGAATACCCTCCGACCATTTGTCACCAACAGTGTTCTGCTGACAAAAAATACAAATGATTTCTCGCAAAAATGGCCAAGAACATAATGCATTCACTAAACAACAAACTTCTGACATTCCGCTGAAATACCAATTAGTTTTAATTCAACACAGCAAGATATTTTCCAACGAAATGTATTATCTTGATGCCAAACACCCCCCCCCAAAAAAAAACAGGCCAAGCCTGATAACATGAAGCCAGTCACAGTGTTATTCAATTTCCCATGACTTTCAGATGACTTTAAAATTATGTTTTCCAACTTGAGATATTCAGGAAGTGACAGAGTGAAGACGTGTTAAATACAGAACATTTTCTTTTATCATTATCATCTATCAATCTTCACTAGTTTAACTGATCTATCAACAAGTACATAGCATTGTAACATTTGGCAAGCTTAAAAACTAACTTTATAACCTGCGTGGAACTGCTAATACCATTTATGTTTGATATTTACTAGGCAAATGTCTTGGATTGACTTTTAGAAATACTGAATCATCTCAGCTTTTGCTCTTGAAAAACAGTCCTGTTTTAATAATAAAAATAATTATCTACTGAGGTGAACTTTCAACCCCCATTTACACTATCTGACAATTGGACACACAGGTAAAAGAAAAATCACTAAACTAAACCTACGCTTCAATTCCCAAGCCTCAAAACAAAAGTGGCAGACTGCATTAGCAGAGAACAGAAATGAAACAGTATGCTGGAGAAATTCCTGATGCTGCCCAATGTTTCCAGAGTATAAAACAGCCACCAACTGACCTAGTTCACTGGAAAATACCAAACTTCACATAACACTGCAACAACCACCACATACCAGAGTAACAAACTGATTTAGAGATTTGTTTGTAGATACTGCTGCAGCATTACATTACTCACATACTTGCGAATTTACCCTAAAGGCAAATTAACCACGTTGTTCTCTGTGCTGTAACCGCTTGAGAGCAACACTGCAAGATGATGACTTCTGTCATATTAAGCCTAAAAATAAACCTATTCAGCATGTTTCCTTTTCATTTAACTGGGTTTCATCTCGTCATTTCAGTGCCACCGTACAGTAAAACTAGAATGATGAAGCAGTTGTTTGTGGCTTCCTCTGACTCACCACTACCACCAGCTGTTTTATCGATTCAAGCACAAAGACCTTCAGTAAACCCCAGGAAATCCCCACGCAAAGGGGGCAGAGTTGAATAAATCACTCACATCTGTCAGGTACAGTGCATGAGGGGAGGGGGTTAAGGTACACAGAAGTCACGGTACATTCATCAATCTTTGCACATGGCCTGCTAACTCTAACATCTAAACTGTGATGGTTCAGGACAAATATAGCATCACAAACCTACGTGAGGCTAAAAATTAACCAATGAGGTAGACCTGTAGCAATTAATTAGATGTCAGTTATCAAATTAACCAGCAGCCATTTCGAGAACTGATTTATAGATTTATGGAGCAGTAAATGAAAGTATTAAGCTGTTAAACCCTGGACCATTTGTTTCTAGTCTGAATCATTTCACCATAAGACAAAACAATGAATTCTGCCATTTGTAGAAGCTTCACTCACATAAAACCAAGTAACGATCAGAAAACAGCAGAGGTATGACAAAATTCTTAATCACTGCCTCATGATGCAACCTTTATTTTTGCACTTTTTTAGCTCCTTTAGTGAGTTTTAGTGGTAGAGAAATACTAATAATACTGTTGCTGCTTTGTGTTAGCTTAGCAGTGCAAAGTTTGTCACATTGGTTTTTGTTTTAAGGGGTTATTCATGACATGCTGGTCTCAGACTGTTAGCTTGTTTTAGATATTTGCCCATTTAAGTGTTTGTTGTTTGAGTTGTGTTCCGTTTTCTCAAAATTGGTTTTGTTGAGCTTTTAGCTGGCATTCTTCTGGTTAAATGGATGTACAGCATGTGTATACTGCCACAAGTATTGCATGGCAAAACCCTGGCATGTTGTAAGATGTTCAAAAAAAAGAGTCTCAAGTTCTAGCTTCTCACATTTTTATTTTTTTCTATTTCTTCCTTCCTGTATAGTGGTAAACTGTAAACCTTTGGGATGTTGACCAAACAGAACAAATCAGAGAATATCGTCTTCAGTTTTGGGAAAGAATGACAGACATTTTTATGGGTTTTATAAACCAATCACCTGCTCAATGAATTGTGAAAATAATCCACAGATTACTGCAGCACTATAGTGAGAGGTTTAAAGGAGTTTAAATGAATAAAGCTTCAAGGTGGATGTGCAATATTAATCGTGTTTGTATCAAAGTCTCTATTCATACCAATCCGAGTTCTAATTTTTCCATGACAATTCTGCAGTGTTGACGGTGATGGAAACTATTTCGACAACTGACAGGAGTGAGTTCACTAAAGTGTACGCTGGAAACCAGGGTGATTTAAAAACATGTAACACAGAAGTTTTACCAGCAGATGTTACTTCACAATGAGGGAGGGGACTTCCTGTTTAGGTCACAGCATGGTCTACAATGATTTGTTTACATTTGTAGCTGACAGTGTGAGACGCTGATCTCTCTCTGACACTATCTGAGCGTTGAACACAATAGTTTATGGAAAAACCTGCAGGTGTCCATCCTGTTGTGATAAATTAGTGTGACTCTCTGTGACAGTAATAATGTAACATAGTTCACTTCAAGGCTTTACTACAGGATGTCTACAAAGTCTCTTCACAATTTAAAAAATGTATTACAAAAGCAATTGATGACATATGTTTATCAGATTTGTTGTATGTACTCAGTGGTTATCAAAGTTTTTAATCACACTGTGGATCAGGTGCAATCGAATCATTGGTCTGTTCGTCTTTAATGAGAGATCAATTACTGCAAATGTTTCCCTTGACCTTTTGACTGAATATATAGCGCCACAACCAGATGACCTACAACCAACCATCGTTTTCCAGGTGGATGGTGCACCACCACATTGAGGACTGCATGTTGGTGGGTTCCTAAATCAAACATTTCCAGACCAGGTTGATTAGAAGGGATGGCCCAATTCCCTGGACACCTTGTCCACCAGATATGACTCCCCAGGATTTCTTTCTATGGGGTTATGTTAAAGATATCGTGTATTGAACAAAGATGTGGGACTTCAACGACCTGAAGCAAAAGATCACTGATGCCATTGACACCATTGATGAAGCTATGTTACAGCCAACATGGCAAGAAATCCAGTACCATCTCGACATGCTTTGTGCAACTAATGGACCCATATAGAGGTGTATTAAATCAAGCAAAAAACTTCTATGTCTACTTTTGATATTGTAATAATTTCCACAGATTTGTTTATTCATTTGTTTTTGTAATAAATTTGTTGAACGGTACATAGACTTTATGGACACCCTGTATAATGTGTGATCATTTGACAGAAAATATTCCCTGCGGTAAATGTGATTATTCTTGGTCTTATTAGCTCCAGTTCTTTTGAAGGCGAGGCCGTCAACGCACACAGACTTTCTACAAATCATCAGTCGGAGCCCTTTAGCCGCTCTGACCAGGAAAAGCATCCAGAGGCCCAACCACCTCTCTCTCTATACAAGGAGTTTGTAGTTGTGTCCTCAGCCCATGGGTGGGTTTGTGGTTGCACATCTTGTAATTGTGTACTTGTAGAGCTACCACTGAGCCCAGCACACTGACAAGCTTCATCACTCCCACACTGCCTGCTGTAAGCAGTGCAGTCTGTGGTGCACTCAGCATTTGTCTTGACACTCTGAGAAGTCTTTTGGCGGACTACAGTTCCGCATGTCAATATACAGTAAACACACTCAGCTCATGCAGTTAAGTGATTTTATTTGTTGAATCTGCTGTGAAGGATTTAAGCCTCAGACTGAAGATACAACCACACATTTGCACACTAAAAAAGAAAGAGTTTGCTTCAAAAAGTCTGATGTTGTGTAGTTGCTTGTAGATCATGTCGTTGCCAGAGGCAGCAAGCAACCTCGCCACTTAAAAGACAAACCATAAGTAGAGGAATGTTAAAACTCTGCAAGATGAAAACATATTAAGTTTAGCTCTGCATCAAACTTTGGACATGTATGCATCATTAAGAGACACTGTCCTAAGAAATCGAACTCAGGTTGTTTTATGGAATACCAATAAATACAGTTTAGTTATAGTTTAACAGAACCAGTAGACAGAGTAATGACATTGAACAGGGCAGATAACTGTTGATCTGATTATCCCAAATTAAGGGTCAAGGACCTGTTCTTGTTATGACACTATCTACTGTCAAGAGTAGATTTACTACCACTTGGTGTGTAAATCTTAGAAAGCTTTCTACCACAGTAAAGGGGAAACTAAGAGCTTGTACGTACTTTTGTGTTATTTCCCAGCATGCAGATCATATCTTCTCCTCTCTGCCTGCGCCAGAGTCCATGTCACTTTTAATTGTATGTAATGCTTTGTCTTTTTTTGTCCTGAGTTTTAAAAGTTTGGTAACCCATGATTTAGATTTAGATTAACATTCACAATGCCTTTTTATTTAATATGAACTCCAAAGGGAACATCAAACGTACAAAACAGACAACTCTTATAACATTATGAAAAGTAGTCACACCAGTAAATATTGCCAGTAAAAATAGTCATTTGTGTATACCATAGAGCCCACTTTTTCTCCTACTTTAGCTGCACACATGCAGTACACTGACCTGACTTTGCCTGGAAGAATAAAAATAGATGCTTTAGCAATGAGGTCCCATAAACATGGCATATCACTGTCTTAACTGTAGTCACAGATGAGCTTCATATTATGTCTAACATTAAGGGCAAATAAGGACAAAACTGTTGCCAGAAAGTTAGTGAAAAACATTTGTGGAAAAACATTAAACTACAATATTAGCCATTGTAAATCATCATTACATCTTAATATATAAGTACGGTCATCTGATATACATTTTGTTTTCCAATTAATGCCCAGTATAACTGAAAGAATGAAATACTGATCATTGTCATCTCTGTAAGAAGTTATATTTGGCCTTGAGGTCAGCAGTGCCCTGGCCAACAGGGCAGCCAGTCTATATTTAGGCTGCTGCTTGGCAGTGTTCACACAGCAGACACATGTCATACAGCAGCGTGTGAAGAGAGCAAAGGTGGTCACTTTTTGTCCAGACTGTTTGGAGCCTGTTCAAGCACTGTAAGACTACCTGTTAAATTCTCTCAGGCTGCTTCTGGGAACAGGGACAGGCTGCACGGGGAGCTGAGTGACCATGTCAAAAGATCGTATCACAAAAGTTTTAATCACAATTACAAACCACATATTGGATTGAGATCTTTTTCATCTCAATTTTCAAGTGTACTGTAAAGTACTGACCGACTGCAACAGCTGAATTGACCCCCTATGCACATGTAAAACCACAATATTTACCTGCGCCAAGGAGGTTATGTTTTTGCCAGGGTTTGTTTGTCTGTTTGTCTGTCCGTTAGTGTGCAACATAACTCAAAAAGTTAAGGACAGATTTTGATGAAATTTTCAGGGTTTGTTGGAAATGGGATAAGGAAGAAATGATACAATTTTGGTGGTGATCGGGGGTGGGGGGGGCCCATTTCCAACAAACCCTGAAAATTTCATCAAAATCTGTCCATAACTTTTTGAGTTATGTTGCACACTAACGGACAGACAAACAGACAGACAGACAGACAAACAAACCCTGGCAAAAACATAACCTCTTTGGCGTGGGGGGGGGCCCACAGGGGGGGCCACTGATCAGCCTTGGCGGAGGTCTGCACTCTCCGAGTGCTTCTAGTTCATCATAGATTGCACTTTCTACTACAGATCATTATTTTATTGGAATTATGATTATTATCTGGATTTACTGGAATATGAGTACATGAGAGATGTAAATATTGTTCTTTAAAAGGATATTTGAAAGGTGATATTCCAGCATAAAGTTTCTACTTCTGACACTTAATCGAACCTGTTTCCAAAAGTCTCATGTAGATACTCACCACAAAGGGTATCACAGGACTGGAAAACTATGTGCGGCTTGAGATGTCATATTATGGCTCTACAGTCATTACTTTATGAAAACCCACTCAAATAAAAAGTGACTTCAAACACTTTCACCTCTCCTCTGTTTTTGCTATGCGATTATGCTTGTCAGCTTTCCTTATGCTTCACTAAGTGACCAGTGTTCATCCACTGAACTGCTGCTACAACTAAAGGTGCAGTGTTTATATGTGGATCATGTTGAGTCATCTGTCTCCTCAGGACAACAGCTGCATGATGTGGTGAAAAAGTCATGTTGGGATTACTGTGTGTGATTTAACTTTGAGACTGAGACCTGCTTGGCTATCAAGGAAAACACTCAAATTACTTATGTAGAAATGTCAGAACAAACGCACCAACTTAAATAAGCCAAACACAAACATAGTGATCTTCTTTTTGGCATGTATGTTTCCTTATTTTGTATTAATTTCTTCTCAGTGTTGCTAAATCTACAGTGTCGCCAGTGTCAACTTCTGCAACTAAATCACCTTAAATCAACCTGAATCAGGACCTTTGAATTTCAGTCCTTTGCGATTATGTAATAGCATAGGATGAAACTGAGATTCTGATGTGATTAACTGTCCGGCCCTAATCAGTAGGGGTGGATATTTCGCTACTGTACATATTGTGTGGATTCACATCATTATATGCTCCTTTAATTTATCATATAACACATGGAAACAGGAGGACAACATAAAATAACCCAATCTCTACATTTCACTGAAAGCAGAAATTGTTTATCATATGCTAATGATAAGGACGAATCCCATCTGTGTTTTATTTTTGGGCATAGAGCTAAGAAACCCACTGTGCGGTTTGACTGTGACTGAATACACAGACGTATCTGTAAACCCAGAAAATCTTCCCTCCGTGCTATGCCTCTAGGAAAAACAGCAGACGGTCCCACAATTCATGAAGAGAAAAAACAATAACAGTACTGATCTACTTCTTCATCTACTGTGTCACTCACACAGGCGACTCTTGGTAAAGGGCAAATGGGGTGATTTCCAAGAAGCAGCCAAAAACACCACAGTTCATTGTGTGAGCCGTCCAAACAGGAGAGTTACACACCGGGTTTACTAATCGTATGGTTTCACGAGAAGTATTATCTTCATCCAACATGAGCGCAATTATTAGAAAGGGTACAAAAATATGACAACGCATTTCCTAAAAACTCGGCATGATTACAGCCTTTAAATAGCACTAAACAACAAATCTTATCCACATGAGAACAATACAAAAACAAATATGACTCTGCCAAGTGTCAGCTACACAAACACGTCACAGCGACAACTTATAAGCACTTTACTGACAAAATCAAGTGACTCAATTTATTTATTTTTTTTTACCATCAGCTGAAATGTTTTCCAATGAACAAACCACTTAATTGAATAATCATTTCGGTACTAATCATTTCCAGCTACTCCGACTCACTTCCCAGCACAATGACGATTCCAACCACCAAAGTTAGAACACTGAATGTAATTAAGCTTAGGAAAGAAAAAGTCAAATAACTATGTTAGTACAGTCTGAATCACTGCAGCGTAATCTCTATAATCTGCTTGCTTCTTTCAAGCAGATTGTAATCTGTGTAATCTTCTTGCTGCTTGCTTTGCTGCTTGAGAGATGAATAAAACAATATGAAAAGAAATGAAAATGGGTGTAAAGGTATGTGTGTTTATCCTGAACCATTATATACAGGTGCTATGGCTTTATGCATGCAGAATATGTGACAGTCCTTCTGAACAAAGTCTAATAAACCAGCCAAAAACCTTCAGCTGGAAACCATTAGCAAGTTAGCAATATGGCATGGTAAGCTTAGCTCAAGCTGATTGACGTCTGACAGGGCTGTAACGATATGGAGAGTACAAATGACACACAGGAGGTCGAACACCCTCTTGCTTCTCTCTGATCAGCTGTGTGGGAAAACTTCAGGTTCCCCATGAACTACAACATCAATGGAGAGTGAGCTGTGGATGAGCCAAGGATGGTGTCGGAGGATTTAGGGTATGTGTACTGAAACACATGGAGAACACACATGTTAACTGTTTTACTGCTACACCAGCTACCTCAGGGCAGATTACACAATTCTAAGGTGAACTGTAACTTGCTCTACTGTCTGTTAAAAATAAATGAAGACATCTATCCTTACGATTATGGTTTTCCTGTTGCTTTTTTTTGTTGAAACGTGATGTCCAAACAAAATTGTGACTGAAAACCATGATTTTGTGTATTGCTATAACACTACAAATGAATGGAATCTACATATTCTTTAATCACTATTACAACATCGGTTAAACCCTGCCTGCAGTGATAGTTTCCCTATGGGAACATTTTATTTACACAAAATACATGAACATAATTTAGGGATACCATTTTACCCTAAGAGGCAAATGTATTGTTGTGCTTAGAAGGCCGAAGTTCTCACATTACTAATGGTCTGACAAGTGAGGTTTGAGCTGTGATACTGTTACACATCCCGTGGGTCTGGGTGACCCGGAAACTGTCAAAGTAGCCTGAGGAATGGCAATGAATGGAGTCTAGAAGGCAGAGTCCTGACCTCCACTGTCAAGCATGTTAAGGAGTGACTACAGAAATAAAGAGCAATGACACATGTAAGTGAAGAAGAAGGTGCATTAATCTTATCTCTTCTCTCCACATATGCTAGTTTATCATTTTGGAAAGTCTGTGTCTGTGGCAACTATCACATGTGTACAACCACAAACAGACAGACATTTAACAACAAAGTGCTTCACAACAACAACACCAGCAATTAAGAATAGAGTCCAACAAAATTCAAGTGACAAATACCTCACAACAGCAATAATTTCCAAAAGTCGACTGACTGTGTCTGAGATAGGGATCAATTAATGCTAGTGCTTAAAATAGAAAATGGACACACAGCATACTCAGGCAGTGACTTTAAATAACTTATAGGCAGGATAAGATATTAGCTATACGTGTTATTATCATTTGAGATAAGACACCTCGCCAGATAAGCACAAAGGCAAAACAAGGTAAACTGCAAAGCTCCAAATCAGTGTACTCCCAGTGACATTTGCATGCTTTAGCGATTTATTCGTCCTGGAGAACTTTTTGCTACCACTTCAGACCAAACCACCACAAACTTTTAAGCATCTGGTGACCGACCTGTCGAGCATTATGCACACATAAGACGAAATAGATACCCAAAAATATAATGCACGAATAGTAAAGAAGGAAATATGTGGCACATCTGGGGGTGACAACTTTACACTAAACGTGTTAAAGTTAATCTGGTTGAATTCATATGCACAGCGGTGAGCTCCTACTACTAAACGCGCAGCAAACAAATGTTAGGGTACTCTACTAACTTATTCAGGACAAGGCCGCCCATATAAACTTGTTGCACACAAGAGTTGCTTAACGATCATCTATTGCTTTTCCTAGTTTAAAATAATCATCATGCACAGTTAATTGCTGTATTTTCCTAGATAGCTAGCAGGTGTGAGCCAAAAGCTAACGTCAGTAGAGAAAAGTAGTTAGCCAGCTAGCACTAGCTACAACTAGTTCACTACCAACAATCGATTATTCCTTACCTTTTTCCTGGTTAAAGGATATTATTTCCTCCTCCTTGGGGTTGGAAACCTGGGTTATTATGGACATGTGGTCCATTTAGACGGGTGGTTATTCCTCTTTTCCTTCCCACAATGTATTCCTGCTAGCGCGCTTTCTTCGTTCGCTAGCTAATGTTAGCTAGCTGTTTTAAGATGTGGATGACCAGCTAGCCCACGAAGCCAGGCAACTGTCCGAGGCAAAGTGTTGTGGCAGCGGTGGTAGCCAGCCAGCTAGCACGGTGGTGAATGGAAGCCAGATAGTGGCTGTCATTTATGGCTCTCCGCAAAATATCATCGCTGCAAATTATTTTTATGAGCAACAACGACAGTGTATACGGCTAAAAACAAAAAAAAAACCGACGCTGAATCGCGTTCTAGCTAAAGTTAGCAGGTAGCCTTGGTTAGCGAGTTAGCCGTAAAGCTCCGATCATCCAAAATATGAGGCCGTGTCTGAAACTACGCTAAAAACACTAGGAAGCCAGTCGGAGAGTTGCTCTGGTCCAAAACATGCAAGTTACACCACGTCAAAAGTCACTAACTCTTTTAGTTCATGTCTTGTGTCCCTACATTCCCCGTGCAACATGGAGGCTTTATGTATTTTGAGTTGCATCTGAAGCGGGGGCTCTCGGAGTGGGAGGGGGCGGTTTGTTTTGTGATGTATTCTTTGAGGCAGGCAACAGAAACTCCCGCACTACATTGCTCAACCCATGCAGCTGCTGGACGCGGCTTTCTCAAGCTTCCTCTGCTCTATAATTACTGTTGCGCACAAGCAACAAATTACAGCTCTTTAGTATCAACATAAAAAGAACATTTAGACATACCACACTTTAGGTGGCTGCATACGGTGAAAAACAACTCTATACGTCCCCAGGAACCTGACGGATATGTTCAACAATCCAAGCAAATAGTTAAAGTTACAGATATGTGCGTTATTTCTACTTCTGCGCTTAACTTTAAAAGGTCGAGAGCGCCACCTAGTGTCAGAAGTTGGAAATGCTCCACACATTCTCTGATGCTGAAATGCAGCACAAGCTTCACATCCTTCACATGCATATTGGCGTCAAATGAACCAATTTATGGTCTGGTGTGTGCGTGGGAGACTCAAAGAAACACGCAGAGGAAAGCACATAAAATCTATGCAAGTGTATGAGTGTAAATGATGTTATGATGGAGAATAGGACAGAAAACTATCTTAAAAAATCACTTCATTTGGCAAGCAACAAAGCATCTGGTCAATATTGACTTATAAGCAAAGCGAAACATAAATAGATAATTCAACATGTGACTCTATTGTTTATAATTTGAAGATTTTTGCACCTTCTCTCCAATAAACTCTATTTTAATTTACATATATAGACTATGTTAGTGTTTTTCCTTCTGTCTATGCTGCTGCTGCTGCTGCTTCTTTCCTCCATATTTTAACCAGTGTTTCTGAGTCCGTTTGCGCTCCAGTAAGGTCTGATGGGCGCGCTGTGGACCACCCCTCACTGCGGTGCAGTAGTGAAGGATAAATATATCCCCCTCCTCCTCCTCCTCCTTTCGTTGAGTCCGCAACATCCTGACTGGCCGAGGCTGGCGATCAGGCAGCGGCAGCGGCAAAGCCCCCCTCAAGACGGATGAATTAGAAAACCCGCTGTAGCCACCCCTGTTTTTCCTTTTATTTGTTTTGTAATTTGAAGACCCTGGCAACATCATCTTAACAGTGTGAAGCGGATACAAGGTTAGTAACAATGTGTTTTTTTTTTTTATTCTAGAGACGCATATTAACCATAAAAGTCCATGAAAAGACTTAAGAGTGTGTATGTGTGTGTGTATAGAGTGAACATGAAATTTGTATGCAGGACGCTTTGCTGGGGTGCTTAACCATGGTTACATCTTGGCAGGAGGGGGGTGGGGGGGTGGAGGGGGTACATGGGACTTGGTGGTGCAGCAACTTTAACTTCAACTCAAAGTGCCCGACATGAGCCAATGCAAACACACACATAAAAACAAACACTAACACACAACATAGTGCGCTGTTTTCGAACTATCCTGCCTTAAAGTGTGTTTTCACTCTATGCACCATTCTTGGTCATTCCAGTCAGTGCTAATTATTCTGTGAAGTGAATCCCCAGCGCCTCTCAGATCACATAGCACTGCAGCTGTACAACAGGACCAACTGCAAGGGCTATAATAGGAAGGAGAGGTAGGGTTGCGCAGCTGACGATGCTGATTCTCTGCAGTACTATTTAAGTCACTGCCCTGTCGATCCTGCAGGCTTATTAGTAAAATGTCACCTCATTAAAATGCATTGGTCTCTATTTGACAACATGAATAAGTTGATTTATGTTGATGCATTGAATATGTTGAATTAATCAGCATTTACATTGAAGGATAAAGCTTTAATATGGCTGCAAGTTGGCACAGTTATTTACAGCATATACACTTCCAGTTTGTCAGTTTGTTGTTGAGTTCTCAATGTTTCCTGTCAAAATAAATCATGTGTTGGCCTTTTCTCCAGAACAAGCAAAACAATAGCCAAAGAGTAAACCCTCCTACCTGAAAAACTGAAAATATCTTGTTGTTTGTTTAACAGAATGCTGTTTGTATTAAGTAATATACTCCAAAAACAGTGGATTATTTATTGGATGTCATTACCAAGTAGCATCATGCAAGAAAACAGCAAGGTTTTTTTTTGTTTTTTTGTTTTCAGCCATCAAAACACCCTTAAAATCTTTATGTGCAATTTAAATACAGCTTGTTGATGTCAGATGTGTTGGTGTAATATGGGTGTATGTGACTGATTGCTTTTCAACACGTTGGGCTTCCTATGTACAGATTCACCATGGGGATCAAGGCTGCCCTCCCCAGATATGAGCTGTATCTCTACACAGCAGTGCTCGGCGTAGCCTTGATATGGGCAGGCAGTTGGATATTTGAAGCTTCAAGTGGTGAGTGCATGACATGTCTAGAAATATCTAACGTCCATACATACTCCTCATGCGCAGTCACACGCTGTTTAAAATCCATTGACACAAAGCTGGAGTTGGTTTATGTGGACATGTATTGGAAATCAGATTATATCTCGCGAAGTCAGAGTAGAATAATAACTTATGTATTTATATCATGCATTTTAAAGAGTTACAAAGTGCTTTACAGTTGCTGTGTTTATTGTAAATATCATCATCAGAATATCAAACAGAAACATCCTTTCTGTTTGATATTCTTATACCTTTATATATGTCTCTACAATTAAAACTATGTATTTTATTTTATTTTTTTAACTTGTTATTTGATATACTGTATAATTGTTGGAGACACAAGAAATGCAAAACTAACAATTATGCTGTGAAGTTTGTCTGTATACAGCAATAAAGACTTTGAACCATCAAGTAAAATGATTGAATACAAAAGAAAATAAGGTTCAGAACTCTGAATTATAAAGATAAAGTTAAATAAATCCTTACAAGTAGTACCATAAATGATGAAAAAGATACATAAACAATTTTAGAAGACTAAAATGATGGAATAACAAAAAAAAAAAAGTTTTAGAACTATGAAATATTAAGACAAAATTCAATAAATACCTTCACGTAATGCCATAAATTATGAAAAAGATACATAAACAATTATGGAATTATAAAATGATGGAATAACAAAGAAAATTAGGTTAAGAACTGTGAAATATCAAGACAAAAATTAAATAAATGCTAACAAGTAATGCCATAAATTATGAAAACGATACATAAAAAACTTAAATTATAATAAAATGATTGAATGAAGAAGAAAATAAGGTTGAGAACTGTGAAATATCAAGAAAAAATAAATAAATGCCTTCAAGTTATGCCATAAATAATGAAAAAGACACATAAAAAACTTGAATTATAATAAAATGGTTGAATAAAAAAGAAAATAAGCTTGAGAATTGTGAAATAGCAAGACAAAACTAAAGAAATGCTTACAAGTAATACCAAATCATGAAATCAATCATGAAAAAGACACTTATAGCATCATAAAATAACACCTTTCCCATATTCAAGCCAACCTTACTGTGGTTAACACCTGAAATCTGAGTAAATCTTAAAATTAAAAAGTCACTTGACATGCAGAATACATCTCAAACAGGACCTCTCCCTTAAGGACTTCTTGTCTGCTCCTATTAATATAAACATAATTTGATGATGATCTAATTATTTTTAACGACGGGTATATTTAAGCAAGATGACACACTGAGCCAAAAAAGTGGAAAAACTGTGGAAAAATGCCAAATGTTTATGTGTAAATTTCTACTGAGTGTGTCCACA
Source organism: Sphaeramia orbicularis (assembly GCF_902148855.1). Classification (NCBI taxonomy): domain Eukaryota; kingdom Metazoa; phylum Chordata; class Actinopteri; order Kurtiformes; family Apogonidae; genus Sphaeramia; species Sphaeramia orbicularis. The sequence goes on from NC_043973.1 coordinate 41,603,318, forward strand.
TGTTATGAATGGACTGAGTGTGTTTCAGCCGATGTCACTGTCTGTCACCATCAGCGCTGTCACTCATGTTTTTACCCATCTTTTAATCCCAACTCCTTCCTTCCTGTCTCCTTCCTGTACTGTTTATCTTCTTTATTCTGTCTTGAAATGGACATTTAAGGCTGCCCACTCTAGTGTTTCGTAATGCTTACAGTAGCTGTGTATACTGGTAATAGAAATCTGGCCGTGTTCCCAGAAGTAAGAGGCTTTCCCTGACTGACCCTCACATTTTCATATCCTTTTTCAGAGCCATTAGTGTAATCAGCCAAAGCTGGAGGAGCTGCACGCCGGTCTGATTTGTAGCTGTGAAGTGAATATCTCTGTTATTCCATTCTTATTTTTACTATCATACATCATATTTTTGTTGAAATTCTTTTTATCTCCTCTATATATCTGCATTTTCCACAGTTATGCAGTGAATTAATCTCAGAAAAACAGATTATGATGATATAAAAGTAGGTGACAACCTCAAAAATAGAAAGCCCCAGAGTGTATTACATAATATTTGGCGGTATGAAATGGATTGATGTGCTTTTACACCTTAAACTCATTTTGTGAATAATCCAGCAAACAAATTGACGCAGATCTCCTCAACTGAGAAGCTTTGCCACGCACTGTTATAATCTTAGTATTTCATTGATTATAGTCTCTCCACTCATGCATAATTTATTGAATCCAGTTTTGTGCTCATGCTGTTTTTATTCTTCTTTCTTTAGAGAACGTAAACAGAAAGGCCTTTAAAGAAAGTGTGAAACCAGGATGGCATTACTTTGGCAGGAAAATGGTGAGTAATGGCCGTAAAGAGCAAGTGAATAAAACTCTATTTGTCGAGCACCTTTACAAACATTAAAAAAAATATCTAAAATAAATCACAATCAATGCAAATTTAAAAAAAAATTCATGCAAACACAGAGATGCGTCTTGTTTTCCACAGGATGTTGCGGACTTCGAATGGATTATGTGGTTCACTACATTCCGCAATCACATTCTTTTTGCTCTCGCCGGTCATGTGATCTTTGCCAAGATATTCTCCCTCATTGCTCCAAAGGTGCGTGAATGTGTTTATGTCAAAGAGAGAGAAAGATGTTGCGAATGTCAATGAGCTCATGCTGTATTTTTCACTGCATCCTATGTCTGTTTTGAACTGAATATATGTACAGTTGCAGAAAAAAATTATCAGACCACCCTTGTTTTCTTCAGTTTCTTGTTCATTTTAAAAGTACATTAGTTTGGACAAATATAATGATAACAACAAAAATTGCTCTTAAGAGTTTAATTTCAGAGCTGATATCTATCCATTTTCCATGGTTTTCTTGATAATAACCAAAATCACTTAAATTCTTACATCAATATCTATGGCATTGTACTGGCAAAAACAGTGCTTTTAGGCATTCCATGTTTTCTTTTCTGTCTGTTTCAATCACATGATACACACAGGAGTTAGTACTTGATAGCATAACCATTGTTTTTGATGACTTTTGATGGTCTAATAATTTTTTCCACGACTGTAGGTGTGTGAATTTGTATGAACTCAAGCTTTGCATCAGTCAAGGCTGTGTGTGACATTTAATATCTGATTTAGTGCATTAAATGAAAGTGTACCATTATGAAAGAAGATTTTTGTAGTATTTTAGCATTTTTTTTCAATGAGATTCACCACATTTATAATAGATGCATGAGCACAAGTTGCATTTTATGGAATGTGATGGTGACTGATTTTTGTTGATTAATCTGTTGATTATTTTTTGATTAACTGATTAGTTGTTTTGGTTGGTAAATCATCACAAAATTTTGAAAAATGACAATACGGCACAATACGAGGTGCTCAAATGTCCGGTTGGTCTATATTCCACAGATTTTTACAGTCATACATACATGAGGAAAAGACCCAGAAAATATAAATATTTTGAGAAAAATCACTCAAAATAGATGATTATCAAGATAGTTGGCAATTAACTGCATAGCAATAACTAATCAATTAATCAAATAATCATTTTACCTATGGTTAAATGATTTCCCTTATTATATAATTTAATATTTTCCACATATTTAAAACCGTTGACTATGTTTTAAACATGTTTTCTGTCTTGTTCCATGCTCACAATGAAGATTGGTATAGATGGAAGTAAGGTAACATTAATAAAGTTGTGCATTTTGTAACATGAATCTGTCCTGTCATTCACACCATCGATCCCCAAGTGGTTCTTTTGTTCCTGTTCTAATAAACTCATCATTTTAGTTTCAGATTTCCCAGTGTTTCATCACTAACACCTCTCTTCATGTTTGTCAGATGAAACTCTGAATATTACAGTAATACCCTGTTGTCGTCTCGCTGACGCTGGCCCCTCTTTACCCACAGCACAGATCCTTGATCTTTGCCATATACGGTGGTTTGGCGGTCCTGGTCACCATGGGCTGGACCTTCATGGCCCTGGTCGTGTCTCATTGCTTCGTGCTCTACAGCGTCGCTCTGGTCAAGAGGAAATGGCTGTGCTTCGCGGCCGGACTCAGCACTTTAGCTTCCATTAAGCTGGAGCCTTATAACTCCTGGCAGGTGAGGGGTGTTTAAAACAGTTGTACAGTTTGTAGATGAGTTGTGTGTTCGATGGAACCTGCTGAGCACTGACTGAGAACTGACAATTGAGGGAAATGAATGATTATGGACCATTATTTCCTCTTACTGTTATTGTTATTATTTCTGTTATTGTTATTGTAATGTATAGCAAGGTTGTTACAGTTCACAAAAACTCAAACCAGAGGTGAAATAATGAAATGACAACACTTTTGTTGCTAAAATATAAAGGAAGCAACTTAAAAACACAAACAGAACAGATATAGAATTCTAGGTAAAGTCAGCTTCACATTCTTTTTCCTCCTTAATTTGCTTGTGTTTTCACTTTGGGTCATGGTGAAAAAGAATAGAATGAGTGGAGAATAGTTTTGTGAAGTGTATTTGGTTTTTATTTCAGTCTTCCATTGTTGATTTTTTAGCTTCTATAAACCAAGGCTTTTCTTATAATACTTAAAAAATAAAATTACATTCAACTTAAACTTGAGCTAAACCTCAAAATAAAATTAAAGTCACGTATGCACTATCCACTAACTGAAACTGAACTGATGAGCAACTACAAGGTTAAAATTCTAAACTGTTCTGACTCTGCTGTATATAGAAACTGTCTGGACAGAACATGAAGGTAAACTCTGTGTCTTTTTTAGGAAGCTTTGGTGACCGGATCGTTCGACCTGCAGGACATCCTGTTCTACGGAGGCTGTGGGTTCAGCATCATACGCTGTATGAGTTTTGCTCTGGAGAACTGTGAGAAGAAGGATGGAAACTACACGTTCTGTGATCTGCTCAAATACAACTTCTACCTCCCCTTCTTCTTCTTTGGACCCATCATGACTTTTGACAGGTTTCATGCACAGGTGAGATTTTAAACCCAGTGCTGTGGCTGAATCGCATGTGTTGCAGCTCCATAAAAAAGCAATGTTCAGAGCTTTTTTGTTTGTTACTGCACAGGCCAACAACACCAAGCTGGCCCGTAAGGAGAGGGAGATGTGGAACATTACCACCAAAGCCTTGTTGCACCTGGGGGTGATTCTGTTGGTGGACATCTTCTTCCACTATCTCTACATCTTGACCATCCCCGGTGACATGAAGCTGGTCACCAAGCTATCTGACCCGTGTCTGGGTGAGTGAACAACATAGGAACGGAAACATGTTTTATTTGTTTAACCCATAAAGACCCAGAGTAACTTCTGTGGCAGTTTCCAAATTAATTTTTCTCTCTATTGAACCCTTCTTAAGTGATTTATCACTGTTTATTAAAATGTTATTCCCTATATTTAGCATGGTTAAGTGAAAAATCTGGTATTTTTGTAAATTTAACTCATAAAGACCCAGCGCTACTTCTGTGGCAGTTCCCAAATGTATTTTTCTCCTTATTTTAACATTTTTTAAGTGATTTATCACCATCTATTTTAATATTGTCCTGTGTATTTTTGCTGTTTTTCAGTAAAAATCAGATATTTTACTATATTTAATTTACTGATCATGTAGATGATCATAAAAAGCTCAAATTAAAGCTGAGGGTTATCATACAAAACACTGAGAACACAGAAGAAAAAGTGATCTTTTCAGCAAGATATATCATTAACTGAACATAAACCCAGTGTCTCCATCCACTGTCATTGATCAAACTCGATGGGTTTTACAGGTGAATCAATGTCGTAGAAGATGACGGTGTTTTCACGTTCCTTACAGAGCCTCTGAACATCCAAATGGGTCATATCTGATGACCATGAAAAGATGACAAACTGCATTTTACACCAAATATTTACATGTATTGATAGGATTAATGGATCAACAGGTATTAAACATTTTAGATCAGTTGATGGTTTTGGTTGACTGTGGTTGTTTGGGTCCTTATGGGTTAAGTTAATGATCATGTAGATGTTCATAAAAGCTCAGATTATAGTTGAGGGTTATTATTTCAAAAACTGAAGAAAAAGTGACTTTGTAAATGACGGGATCAAAAAATTACACATCTCTTGCCATCGACTATAATATTATTTTGTACAGTATAAGGTCCCATGGGATAAAACAACCTACAGGATTTGGAATTCAGTGCCTCTATAATGGAATTTTCTGTCCAGTGTTGTTAAAATGCTATTAAGTACTGGAGCTTTAAGTAAAAAGCTCAGAAAAAAACAAAAGAAAACCCTCGTTTTAACAAAGGATTTCCACTGTAATAGAGGTTAAGAGGAGTGTTCAGTGGTTGCAATCTGCAGCTTCACCACTAGATGTCACTAAATATCACACACTGATCCTTTAAATAAACAACATTTAGGTAATTATAGTGGGTCAATAACAGTCCTGAGAAATAACCTCTTTAATGGCAGCAGTACAAGTATGTTAATGTGAACATTTTTTCTAGAAGCTGTCGTCAGTTAAAGCTAAGACTTTCCTGACAATATGTTCCTGCTGAGTTTTATCATTAATTTGCTCCCATGTGTCCCTTCGCAGCCGGTCTGGCTTATTTCAACCTGGTCTATGACTGGGTCAAAGCGGCCGTGATGTTCGGCGTCATCAACACTGTGTCGACTCTGGACCACCTGGACCCTCCTCAGCCTCCCAAATGTATCACCATGCTCTATGTGTTCGCTGAGACGTAAGCCGTTTTGGGTGTAATCATTACACAATTTTGAGAAATCCTTGCATATGAAAATGATCTTCAAATTAAATAAATACACTATCTGACATGGTGACTGTCCTTTTGCTTTCAGGCACTTTGACAGAGGCATCAATGACTGGCTGTGCAAGTGAGTAGACTGATGTTTGGGGAAAGATAAATGAGAGAAACCACAGTTTTTAACCTTAGTGACCTGACAGATCCCCCATAAATAACTGTCTGTAAAAGGCTCATTTGATTATTTCTGCTTTTCATGTGTCATTCATATGCTGTGGAGGGTTGGACTGTGTACACTTTCCCTTCTATAATGGATATAAGTTATATTTTATTATAAAAATTTGGAGTTGTCATTACTTATAGTTTATTATGATCATATTTTACTGGTCTGACCCACTTGAGATTGAAATGTTCTGTATGTGGCCCCTGAACTAATATGATTTTAACACTCTTGATTGTTGATATCTTCAGTGTAATAAATCATCCAATGGGCTGGATTGGACCCTTTGGTGGGCTGGTTTTGGTCCGCAGGCCATATGTTTGACACCCCTGATCTAAAATATATTTAAGGAAATATGAATCACAGTTTGTTCAGGCGTATTGACAGTCACAACGTTTCTGACACAGTGATTATCATCTCTCATCATCTCTAATATTTCGCAGGTACGTGTATGACTATATCGGTGGAGATCACGATAAAATCTTCAAGGAGCTTCTGGCAACCTTCTGCACTTTTGCCATAACCACCCTGTGGCTCGGTCCATGTGAGCTGGTTTACATCTGGTCCTTCTTCAACTGTTTTGGCCTCAACTTTGAGCTGTGGGTGGCGAAATTCTTCTCCCTTCCACCGTTCTCTACCATTGAGGTAAGGGAAATTATACTGCTGAATAAGTTTATAATAACAAAATGTACAGTATGAGATTTACTAAATATCTAAGGCTACTGGTAGAGGTTTTATGGAAGAGGATTAGGGCTGCTGGGAAAGAAAAAAAAAAGGTCCAATATACAGTATATATTTTTTTATTATTGTTCTGAGATTAAAGTCAGAATTCTGAGAAAAAAAGTCTGAATTCTGACTTTTAATTTTTATTTTTATTATTATTATTTTTTTTATTGTTCTGAGATTAAAGTCAGAATTTTGAGGGGGGAAAAAGTCATAATTCTGACTTTTTTCTCAGAACAATAATAAAAAATATATATATTGGACCTTATTTTTGTTTTTTATTTTTTTTCTGGTGACCCTAATCCTAATGTATGTAAGGTTTACATACACCCTGGCTAAATATATTTGAACAATTCTGAACATTCACTTTCAATAAAAAGTGGGGAAAAAAAGGTCTTGCTAGTATTTAACTGAGCAGAAAATTTGAATCCTTCCATTGGATCCATTTATTATTGTTTAATATCAGTAGAGAAATGTTTGAATGTCTTGCTTCATTTGTTTTTGTGATAAACATTGCACTTTTTTGCATTTTTTTCACTTTATTATTAGATGTTTTTAATAATGTTTGAGTGTCTCGCTTGTTTTTGTGTGGACCCCAGGAAGAGGAGTTGTTACTTCAGTGATAGCTAATAGAGATCTCAAGTAAATAAGCAAATCCTGTGAAAAAATACTATAGTTTTGTGCAAGTTTTGTTTTGAAGGTATATTCTTCATCTCTGCAAATCCTGGTACACAAATTAACCACCAGGGGGCCATGCAGATATCATATTTTTAAGAGAAAAATCAGGTAAAGCAGGAACTGGTAGAGATGTTGGAGGTAATCAGTACAAAAATATTCATATTAAAGAGAAATAAAGCAGTAAATTCAAACAAACAGAGGGATATGTATATGAATAAAACATGTGGACTTGATTCAAACTGACTTGCTGCATGTAGCTAAAGCTCACCTGAATGTAAACCAGATCCCTGATTGTACATGTGTCGTCCTCCTCTAGTATGCTATGGGTGAAGCCATGTCTCGTAGGATCCGTGGTGTGTTCAATGCTGCCAACTTCTGGGCCATCGTCCTCTACAACGTCCTCTCCCTCAACAATTTGGACTTTGCCAAAATGGTGGGAAGAAGACTGATTTTCAAAGGTGTGGAACAAACAGATTTTATTATGTGAAACAGAGGCTCCTCTGTCAGATCAAATCAGAGAGAGAACAACACTTAAAGACATCAAAAGTAACCGAATCCCAAGGGCTTCATCCTCCACAGATCACATGCCTCAAACACCCACCTTTCCTTCACTTAGAAATCATAACAAGAGAGGCATAAAAAGATGGGAAATTCAGGGGATTCACAGGATTATCACCAGTGAAAGAAAACTGCATTTAGTACCACTTTACAATAATACCTGCATATATGTGACATGACAGCTCCTCCATAACATGGCAATAGTTTGATAATAATGAAATAATATGAGGTAAAAACAGAAACAAGCACTTTAGCTTTTTTACAGACCTGATTCATGATTTTAACAGAAAATATCAAGTTTTTCCAGGTAACACTACAGCAGTCTTTTTCAACCTTGGGGTCAGGACCCCATGTGGGGTTGCCTGGAATTCAAATGGGGTCGCTTGAAATATCTAGTAATTGATAAAAATTAAAATTTTAAAAATGTACCAATAAAAAATACATGGTGAGTTGAGAGACAATCCCAATACATAAAAGACACGACAAACTGTGAAGCTGAAACTGAAGCCCTGTGGTTCTGTTTATCTTTCAAATGTTCATTGTGGTCAGTTTCAGATGCTGCAGCTCTTTCATAATTCATAGTTTGAGTTCTTGTTTGTTCAATATTAATTGTCAGCCTTGTAAATATAAGATGGACTGACTGTACATATCCTGACCAAGGAAAATTAAATTCTCCCTTTGTACAGTAATCTACACTTGGCTTTTCTGCCTCCGTCCATAATAATATACATCATATAGACTAAATGTCGTCTAAAATTAATGTTTATTTGCAACATAGTATAGCAAACTATAACATGATCAAAAACAAATTAATTTTAGCAAAAAAAAAAAAAGTCTCAGTTTTGAATGTCTGGGGTTGCCAGAAATTTGTGATGTTAAAATGGACTCAAGAGCCAAAAAAGGTTGGGAACCACTGCTCGACAGCATTTTTTTTTTTTTTTAATATTTGTGCTAGAGGTCAACTGATAATATAATAACAATAATAACAATAATAGTGCAATTTTAGAGGCTAAGATAACTGTTGAACTAAAACAAGTCAAATGACAAATAAGTAAATAAGTCTAGAAATGAACATTAAACTGTCAAAAATCTATTTTTACAGCCATATTTTTTGCTGTAAAAGTCAGTATTTGCATCACATATGGGCAAAAAAGTTGGGTTTGGACCACTTTTACCAGTAGTGTGAATATGGCGTAACTGCTGGTGACAAATTGGTGCCTAATTTATGGCCTTTGCATTTCACATTGTTGCATAACATAAACAGCCATAAGGACAGTGTTATTGTGAAGTTGTCCCCCAAAATTATTCAGGTCCTCCCACCCTGTCCTAATATGTTCTTCTTTCAATGTCTTCAGGTTTCCCTCTGTCCAGCCTCTCTGTCTTGATGGTGACCTACTGTGGCGTTCAGCTGGTGAAGGAGAGGGAGCGACAACTGGTCCTGCAGGAGGAGGCCGAGCAAGCGAAGGCTGTGGAGGCCAAAGAGAAAGCTGAATAAACAGACGGACGCACTGAGTTTTACAGACTTCCTGGTCAACCGCCGCTCAAATTTTGTTCCATCCTCGGCTGTACGAACTAAACCGAACCAGACTGTAACATCTAGTCTGCACGTCTATTGTTCACAAGCCCGTGTTTTTGCTTTTGTCTTTGGGAGGCGAGGCAATGTTTTGAACTGTGAAATGTCCTCAAGTGCACTTGCTGTAGATAATCGCCATGTCCTTTGGCACAAACTCACCGATGGTGCATTTGTATTTATATTTTAAACAAACAAAAGATTGTGTAAGAAAATCAGAGGCCTGGCAAATATTTTAAGGTGCAAATACTGTATAAAAAAACAGAGAAGTTTAAAGGAGCAACAAATTCTTGGTTGTCTCCTGTGTTCATTACATCACACAAATTTGGAACTTCTTTTTTTCTTAGTCAATATTACTCTTTATTGTATTTAAGGTTAGATGGTGTTTTAATTTAGGATACCTAAAACCCTCATCATTACAACTTTCAACCATTCTGAAAGTCATACTTGATAAAACTTGAAACCAGGGTGCCACTAATGGAGTGCAATGAAGAAACTACAGAAAGGGTGCTGTGGAGACTCTATAGCTCCACATTGCTTGCAAGCTGACTGATGTATATTTGCTCTACCGTCACTAAGCTAAGACACAAATCAGAGTGTCTGTTTAGAATGTATTACCATGAAAAACATAGAAACTGAATGTAGTTCAAACACTGACATGTGTTCACACTGGAAACAGAGAATAACTGCTTTAGTCCACTACATACAGGAGGTTAATGCAGGTATGACATGTTCTCCAACTTCTATCACATGTTCCACACCTTCAGCATGTCAAGATAAGATGCTAAGAAAAGCAAAAGGCCCAGCAGGGAATAAAGGTCACCTTATCCTGCCTGTCAACAAAACCTGCCTGTGTGTCTTCACTGCAGCGGTGGGTTTAGAAGTTCATGCAGGTTGTGACACCTTTTCTCATTTTAAGGTTTTTCATTCATATCTATTTCTTTCAAATGTTTGACTTGAAATAAAGTTATGTTTCATCTAAAAGTGCATTTTCAGTGTGTCTTGTGAATGCATGGAGGGTGTCTTGTTTGCATGAACTGAATTAAAAGCATTTTAAAGCTTTTTTTTGTTTCAATCCTAAATCTGGACACTGTTTGGTTGTAATTATTATCGGTAGTTACCATCTATTACCACTAGATGTCATAAGTTGACCGCACAGCTCCTGCATAAACTGAAGATGAGTAGTCAGTTATTTACATCTGTTACAAGACATAGAAAACATGGAAGAAGCAAGAGTTCATTGTCCATCACTATTAATAGTTATATTATTACATTACAAATGACAAATCCAATAATATCCCACCATGGTTTGACTCAAATCAGATCTTTACTCATGACTCATGACTTCAACATGCTTGACTAATATCTAATTTTTCCGCAACTTCTTGGCTTTAAAAATTCTTATCAGCAGCAACTGGAAGTACTTATTGAGGTTATTATTGCCAAAGAAGGTTTAACAAGTTATTGAATATAAGGATTCACGTAATTTATTCAGCAGCACAATGAGTTTTTAATAATTGTGTTCAGTAAAGACATGAAATATTAAAATTGTGTGTGTGGTATTAGATTAACCTTCAAAGATCTGATCAGATATAGTTTTGTTCTGTCTGCCAAATGCAAAGAAAAACAAATCCAATCTTCTGTCCCCTTCATTTGACGATGTAAGATAGAACATACGGTCCTCTAAAGGTTTTTCAAGTGCCTCATCCGATGACTGTTAACTGGAAAAGAGAAAGGACTGTACTCAAGAGGGGCTCACAAAAGCACTGTGGCCTCTCCTAAACCTAATGCTCTTCGTGCTGTTTTTTCTTAAACATGAGAACTCTGATATCCTCCAGAGACTACTGTTACCTGTACACTGTGTATAATGTAATTCAGTACATTCAATATGGTAAACTGTTCCTTTGTAAATGTCAGTGTGTTTCACTGGTCAAGGCTGTGTTTGACAGAGGTGCAAAAAGTATCTAGATTTACAACTTAAGCAAAAGTACCAAAACCACACTGATACTTTTACTTAAATCACAGCCTTGTTTAAATATCAGATTCAGATTCAGATTCAGATTCAGATTCAGATTCAGATTCAGAATTAGAATACTATATTAACCCCAGGGGGAAATCTTTGTTACAGTTGCTCCGTTAAAATATAACTAGCGCGTTGACCCATTGGGAACCATGGATTCTAGATCCTCTGATACAGTTCATTCCTTTTCTTTCTTGGTAAATTCCACTGGCATTTTCAGTTGAATAGCCACTCAGCTGGCATGTCTGTTTCTGCACATGAAAACTGACACCATAGCAATGTGGCCCTATTGTTTATCTGTTGCTAGGTAACCCACTTCAATGATGAGTCTATGATTCTGTACGTAGCAACGTGATTGGCCATTGGGAGGCCAAAATATTGGTCCTATTAACTTGCCGTTTCCACTGGCCTTTTCCTTGACCATAAATACATAAGTATGCCAAACTGCCGCAGTCAGCTCTTTCCGGATTTTGTGTGATGCCCGAGATGCACATACAGAGTCCACTTTCCTTTTATGATACAGGATAAAAAGTAGCAAGAAAGAAATTACCAATATAGCAAAAAATTTGCACATGTACTAGACAATATATTATCAATATGATAATTAAAGAAGTATATAAATGGTGTGCATCCAAGTAGTATCAGTAAAATGTAACTAAGGCATAAAGTCAGAGTAGCCATGGAGCAGTAAAGCAGTGCCAGACAGTGCTTTAATATTTTATATGATTTTTTAAAATTATATTTAATTTCTGCATCAGTGTGTACGTTGTATTTTACTGCTGTACGTGGTCATTTGAACTTTTTTATACACTGATGGTGGTGTAATCGGCCACCGGAGAGGCATCAATGTCTAAAAATTTAATCTTTCATGAGTCCATAGTAGTTTTTTGAATTTCCAATGGACAGATGAAGTCTTTTGGATGAGTAATGAAACATTTTCAAGAAACCGGTCTAGTTGAATGTCAAAAAACTGGGCAAATGTGAACTTACACAGAAATATTTCATGAGTCCAACTATGTTCATACTGTCTACTAGAACTTATACAGATTTCCTTTTCTTATTACCTCCGCCAAGGAGGTTGTGTTTTGCTGGCGTTGGTTTGTCTGTCTGTCTGTCTGTCCATGCGCAAGATAACTCAAAAAGTTATGGACAGATTTGGATGAAAATTTCAGGAAATGTTGATACTGGCACGAGGAACAAATGATAAATTTGGTGGTGATCGGGGGGGCACTGATCTAACTTGGCGGAGGTCTGTGCTTTTCTAGTTTACTACAAGTGACCCTTCTGAGGAAGGCTACAGGTTGTAGCTGAAACATATCAAGGTAAAAGAATTAACTTTTTTTTCCATCTGTCTGACAAATAAGAAAAGGAAATCTGTAATATTTCATGAGCTCAAGGAAAACACTGCTTTCAGTGCTTTCACGACAATGCATTTTCCACTTAAGACTAGTTTGTTTAGTTTAGGAGCATAGAGAGTTTTTTTTAATCAGTTCATAGAAAACATTCAAGTATGATGTAAAAGCTGAAGAAATAAGCTGAAGTACAAGTACTGGCATTTCATTAGAACAAAGGGAGTGTAAATATCACTCCAGAGTGAGCTGTTCTCCTGGGTGGAACATGCTGTCACCCTGTGCTTAGTCATTCAGCTGTTTGTGGAAGTCTGTGTGGGTCAGGGGTTTGGACACGTTCTCCTCCCCGTCCACCAAAATGGATTCTTCAGCTTTGTGGGGATCCTGTCTATAAATACCGCTGACTTACAGAGTGTGTGACAGCCACAGACAGCTGCAGCCACCGGCCAGCCAACCCGTGGAGACCATCCACAGCAATCTGAGCTGCCCATCAGACAGCAGCCCTTTCTGCCTGTTGAAGGGAGTAAGCAGGGTGCTCCTCTGAGCCTCTCCCTCCTGGAAAACGCCACAGGACAAAATGGCTGCCATGACTATAGACCCGGCAGAGCAGCCACGGATGTACCAACAGACTCTGCTTCAGGATGGACTGTGTGACCTGTTGGAGAATGACAAGTTTGTGGACTGTGTCCTCAAAATCCAGGACAAAGAGTTTCCCTGCCACCGCCTGGTCTTAGCAGCCAGCAGCCCCTTCTTTAAGGCCATGTTCCTGTCTGATCTGGAGGAGAGCAAGAAGCGGGAGATTGTCCTCAAAGATGTGGAACCTGGGATCATGGGAATGATCCTGCGCTACTTGTACACCTCTGATATTAATCTGACAGAGCAAAACGTCCAGGATATCTTCATGGTTGCCAACATGTACCAGATCCCGTCCATCTTCTCTGTATGTGTGTCCTACCTTCAAGAGAAGCTGGTGCTTGGTAACTGCTTGGCGATCTTCAGATTAGGTTTGCTCCTGGATTGTCCCAGACTTGCACTTGGTGCCAGGGAATTCATCTGTGAGCGATACCAAGTGGTTATCAGGGACCAGGACTTTCTTCAACTCAGCCCAACTGAGCTGGCCATCATCATCACCTCAGATGCCCTGAACATTGAGCGGGAAGAGGTGGTGTTTGAATCCCTGATGGACTGGGTCAAACATGATGAGACAAGTCGCCTTAAAGACCTGCCGGAACTGCTGCACTGTATCCGTTTCCGGCTGATACCTCTGGATTATTTCAAAGAGAAAGTGGAGCGTCACCAGTACATCCGGTTCAGCCAGGACATCAAAAAAGACCTGGATCTCGTCAAGGATGCTCACAAAGGGCGTCTCCCAAAGCCGACGAAGCCCAGCAGAGATGGAGCAAAGGGTGGAGAGAGGAATGAGGAGGATGAGGATGATGATGAGGAGGAGGAGGGGTACCTGCCCGGCATACTCAACAACAACCCTCGGTTTGGGATGTTTGAGATGGAGTTGATACTTATGATTAACAACACAGGGACCGTGGCCTATGACCCGGTAGGAAACGAATGCTTTGTAGTGTCAGAAACTACAGACATCCCCAAGAACCACAGCAGCCTGGTCACCAAGGAGAACCAGGTGTTTGTTGTTGGAGGACTTCTTTACAATGAGGAGGACAAGGACGAGCAGTTCAGTTCATACTTCCTCCAGGTATAAAACCATCAGAAGGACCACTTCACATATCAGCATGAACACCTAATATAACAGCAATATGACTGTAAAGACTGTCAAGTACTGATTTTTATGTCTATCTGACTTATTTTAAGGAATTTTAACCTCAAGGAAAGGCAAGTTTATTTGCGTTGCACATTTCTTAAACTATTGCAGTTCTTGTGCTTTATATAAATATTAGGAACATACAGAAAAAAATCCAAAGAAGTGCTTATATGAGAGGCTCCAAATACTAAAAGATGTGATTAAAAGAAAGGACAGAAAATATTTGATCATAATTAAAGAATAATATAACCTTAAAGAATGTTAAAATGATTCAAAGTAGACACATACCCATAATTAGTCCAGCGAAACATGTAGATAATTTGAATTCAGTAGCAGGAAATTAAGAAAAATAAATGTTTGTAACCAGATAAAAATATTTTCAAAGTGACATTTTGCAGGTAACATCACATACTAAAGTAGTTTAGATTCAAATTCAGAATACTTTATTACTACTTAATTGTAAAATCAAGTCAAGTTACTTTATTTGTACCAGTGACAAAATAAGATAATAACAAGTGGTGCCAGTCACAACAAACCCCGCCCCTCGCACGAATTGTAGCTTATTTTGGCATCTATCCAGCTGATGTCACTGGCAGTCTATTAACCCAATTTGGTATGAATTCAACCAATAGTTTTGCTGCTACAGACATGTGAAATTTTTCCCATTACGAGTAAATAAAAAAAAAAAAGAATAAAAAAATTCATAGAAAATTGAAAATTTGACCTACTTTTCCCAAAATGTAATGACATCTATTCTCAGTCACTGGTAATCTATAAACCCAATTAGGTAAGAATTCAACCAATAGTTTTACTGCTAGTGTTAACAAAGGACAAAAACATAACAAAACAAAAAACATAACCTCCTTGGCGGAGGTAAAAAAACACTAATTTGACTATAATCTAGCATGTTACATATATATAAGCAGTACATAGAGCTAATGTCATAACTACCTATTGCCACTGTTTCATTTTTCCCTTTAAAATCAACAGAATCCTTATCTCTCATATCTGATGTGGGTTTGTCGAGTGTCTTTTTCCCTCCTCATCTGTTTCGTTCTTCATTTCCAGTTTGATCCAGTCAGTTCAGAGTGGTTGGGGATGCCCTCACAGCCCAGCCCTCGCTGTCTGTTTGGTCTGACTGAAACTGAAAACTCCATCTTTGTTGTGGGAGGAAAAGAGTTGAAGGAAGGAGAACACGCCCTGGACTCGGTCATGATCTATGACAGACAGTAAGTACATGTACACTCTACAAGGGGTGTCAAACATCTGGTCCACAGGCCAAGACAGAGCCACAAAAGGGTCTAATCCAATTCAATGTGAAAAGCAAAAATTACACAGAAGATATTAACAATCAAGGGAGTCAAAACGGTTTTAGGTCAGGGGCCACATGCAGACCAATATGAGTATAATATGAATATACGTGGGTTGGACCATTGAAATAATACCATAAACTTTTAACAATGACAACACCAAATTTTTGTATTTGTTTTAGTGTACAAAAAGTTTAATTACATGAACAATATTCTGCCTGTTACAAAATGTTTTGTGCCTTTGTAGCTCCCCTGTGATCTGTAAATTGTGTAAATGATAAGCTGAGGTGTAAGATTGTTAAAACTGCACTTATTTTTTTAAAAAGAAATTTCAGGTTGTTCATGTTATTCACATTTTTAAAGGATAGTTTGTTTACGTAATCATTTTCATAAGGTGATTTTACATTTTACTAGTGCTGTCAAACAATGAAAATTTTTAATCAAACTAATCACAGGGTTGCTGAGAATTAATTTTGATTAATCACGATTAGATATCATGCATTTTTAATCTATATTAATCGCATTTCATCTGGCACGAGCAAACAGACTCAAGAAAGAAGGCACTTAGCATGTTTATTAAACACCTTCAACAGTTTCAACAAAACAACTTGAAACAACTGTTCTGTCTTGTTTTTTTTGTACTCATATTTCCATCCAGAGGGCCAACATGCTGTTTAGTGTCTTCTATCTTTATGGGTCAGTTCTGCTGCCTGTCACTACCGGATCAACTGCCCTATTACGCCAGCGTGACAGTAAATCTATTTGGACAAACTGTCTTAAATGCATTGCCAGAGACATTCAGAGTCATTCTGCACTCCAGATGGGTTAATTGCATCAAAATTTAAAATCAGATTAATCATGATGATGAATAAATCCACGTTAATGTGTTAAAGAAGAATTTCAAGTTGTCATTATTTGTAGATTATTATGTAATTATTTTACTGGTCTGACCCATGTGAGATCATATTGGCTTGTATGTGACCCAGAAACTAAAAAGAATTTGACACCTCTGATCTGTTCCAGAATATTTAAATCAATGCAGTAAATGTGTAGTTTTATATGACATTCATTCTTGTTCATTTTTTCCTCAGGTCTTTTAAATGGGGTGAGTCGGACCCTCTGCCTTACCAAGTGTACGGTCATGGGACTGTATCACACAAAGGCCTCATCTATGTCATTGGAGGAAAGTCTGAAAGCAAGTATGTGATGTTCCAGACTTTATAAATATATATGTTTGATATTGTATTTGTGAATTACATCTTGGAATGTGCTTCATTTCTTTATCTAGACCCCATTAGTCTCCACCGAGGCAGTGGCAGCAGGCCCACATACAACAAAACAAGGCATACAACCCAGCATTAATCATTATTTCATATAATAGGACATAACATAAACCAGGATGAAAATATCCACAGCAAACATCCTGGACACCAACACACAATGCTTTTAACAAACAAAGCAAAAGAAAGTAAAAGGAAGAAAAATATGAGAATGCCATAACCAAATCCTTGTTGAAGATGGTTGAACTTGTTAAAGGGGTTATATCAGGTATTGGTATTCCAGACCATCAATATACAGATGCAGACAAATGTTTCCAAATATTTAACATTACAAGGACTGTCATTTTGTCCCCACAAGAATAATCTTAATTTGTCCGTAGGGCTCCCACTCATGCAATGCACCACATACCAAAACTAGTCTGCATTCAGTGTTGTATGAATGAAATACTGGAAAGTCACACTTGAGTAGAAGTACAGGTACTCTACCAAAAAATGACTTTGGTAGAAGTTCAAGTCACCAACTGAAATGGTACTCAAGTTAAAGTCTTTAAACATCTAGTATTTACTGTACTTAAGTATAGCAAGTAATCTACAATTAAATGTACTCAAGTAATGGAAGGCAAAATACAAGTAAATGTTAAAAACAGTCAAAGGCAGTCAGAATTTGGAATACTGCAAAGTTTTTCCAGGATTTTAAAATATGATAAAGTAAAAGACAAGCAGTTAAAATATTGAAAATGATGCCTAAATCTCACCTCAAAAACAAGGTAGGATTAGACTGCTGCTGGTATTAGAAAAGTCAGAATTAAGAAAAGAAACGATAAACTTCATCCCTCCCTTCTTCCGTATCTGCTGCCGTCTTACCAGATTGCTTCCATCCACTGCTGCTCACAACAACAGATTGCCAACAGGTTGAGTGTGGACTGTCATTTACACTCATGCATTACGTGATTAGGCCTAATGACAAATCAGCTCGATGACTTTGTAATCTCAGCAGTAAAAACATCAAATTTCCTTGAATTTGTTTTTGTAATGAATAACGATACTTTGCATGAAAAATGTATTGGAGTAGACGTGTGCATTTGAGTTAGGGAATGTAGCGAAGTAAAAGTGAAATATTACTTAGTTACTATACAACACTGTCTGTATTTAACCCCTCATTAGATCATGCATCACACATGCATACTAGGAGCAGTGGGAGTAAATGGGGTTTTCAGACCACATGGGAGTTGATTCCATTCTTTAATTGTGAAGCTTTGATTTCAGATGGTGTACTGAATGAGATAATGTCTGGTGTTTCCTACAGGAAGTGCATGAGGAGAGTGTGTGTCTACAACCCAACCAAGTTTGAGTGGAAGGACTTGGCCCCCATGAAGACCGCCCGCTCCCTGTTTGGCATCACTGTCCATAACGACCAGATCTATGTGATGACGGGGGTCACAGATTCAGGCCTCACCAGCTCCGTGGAAATCTATGACATCGCTAGCAACACGTAAGGCCACTGTTTGTCTTTTTTTTTTTTTTTCATGAGCATCTTATCTCATCATTATGAGGTGAAGCATCTGTCCACAGTAGTGAACTGACTCACTGAGAATGAATCATCAGGTCATAAAGTGCCACTCACAGTGTCATACAGTAAATAACAGCTTATTTAACAGCTTATTTACCAGCGTCATCACTTTCCTGTGTGTCTGTGTGTTGTTGTCATGTTCCAGGTGGTCGGAGTTCACAGAGTTCCCTCAGGAGAGAAGTTCCCTCAATCTGATCTCAATGGGAGGCTTCCTGTATGCAGTGGGCGGGTTCGCCATGATGCCTTCTGAAACCAGTGAGGAGCCGGTGCCCACGGAGATGACGGACATCTGGAGGTAAGAGCCCCATGTACAGAATACACCCCTGGAATTAACTGCATCTGAACATATCATTCATTTTAAAAGGTCTGAAGTGTAAAATCACAACAAGTAGGAGAGTCACATGACTTAAGTTGGAATTTTATTACTACTTATCACTTACTCAGTGTTACTTTTCAGTTCAGTTCAATTCAATTCAGTTTTATTTGTAGAGCCCTATATCACAACAAGGTTGACTCACAGGGCTTTACAAAATTTGTTGGATATAAAAACAAACAACAGTCAAATAAGCAGTAGATAAAGGAAATGGATGAACTTTTATTGTTTTATTTATTATTTTTACAATGTTTAGGACTTGAGACTTACCAAAGATCCCTTACTTATGATAATGGTTCTCCAATGGGGGGCATAGACGTTCTCTTGGGGGGGTGCGAGCACATCGGGGGGCGTTTTGAACGAGAAAGCTGAGAGGGGGATGCTCAGGCACAAATGGGGGGTGTTAGCGACTATTGTTGTACATGACAACGTTATACATTACTCGACCAAAGACCTCATGTAAACTCAGATGTATAACAGAGGCACATATTACACACCCCCGTCCCAAATTTTTTAAGGGGGGGTCAGCAGTAGGCATATGATGCCATTTGTGGGGCTTTGTTCAAAAAAGGTTGAGAAACACAGATTTATGAAGATGGTACCCAGTCCTAACATGACTTTGAACAAATCACAAAGAATCACATCATCTAGAGCTGCACATTTTATCGTTTGAACATCGTAATCACGATGTAGATGTGCGCAATAGTCACATCACAGCTCCTGCAATGTAGGAGGCAAATGAACTCAACATGTTCTCATCTAATTTCAAGGGTACCTGACATGCACTGCATGCAGCGAACCACCAATTACAATCGTTCTTAATCAGTTTGGAGTGAGACACTGGTAACAACACTGAAAAATGAGCAACGAACAAGAGAAAATCAATCAAATGAAGACTCGGTGCAAAAAAGAAAAGCAATGTAAGTTATCTGGAATTATTTTTCGGACACAAGAAGGATGATATTGAAACACGTGTTCTGTGTCGCCAGTGTCTTCCACCTGTTGCCACTAATTTGTTTGACCATTTATGTCAGCACCACACAGCTATTATATCCTCCTGAGTATTTTTTCATATCGCAATATATATCACAGGGTAAAAAAAAAAATCACGATGTCAGTTTTTTCCAATATCATGCAGCCCTAACATCATCCTTCATTTTATCAAAACTCTCACTTTCAACACATTTGGTGATACTTTGTCGTCACTCGACCAGATTAAAAGGTGTTCCAGAAATGTAACAGACTTAAAAATACAATATTTACTCTGTGATGCAGTGGGGTAGGAATGTAAAACTGCAGAAAATAAAGGAAATACTCCAGTAAAATGAAAAGCTTTTGAATGCATTAAAAATAGTGAATGACTTTCCACCAGTGTAAATCCACAGGTGAATATTTCAGAGTATTGCTGAGTTTACTTCAGCTTTGATGTAATATTTGTGTGCATGAGAAAACAGAGACAATGTCGTGTTATTTATCACTGCTTATCTATGTATAGTATGTATACCTGCTTGCATGTGTGTTTGGACATTGAGGGGTTCTATTACTTAACCCTTGGTATCCTGGTGGACATATGATGCACACTTTTCACTTCATGCTATAAAAGTTCATATTATTTTTCACAATTTGTTTCAGGTCAGAATTCAAAAGTTGTTAATTTTTGCATGATTTTTAAAAATCTGACCCAGCCACTAAAATCAGCACAATGGAACAATGGAAAACTTCTACACTAGCACCAAAGTGTCTCCAAAGTGAATTAAGAAAAAAAAAAAAAAAAAAAGCGCATTGACACATTTTAGCATTTTACATTTGACCTAGCACAAATATAATAATGCATATTAACCAGTGTAGCTGTTAATCATAAACATATTCCAGGCTACAAAAATCAGATGATAAGTAATCCAATTTTTATGTAGTATATCGAAAAAAACATTTTTTGGGCTTTTTGCATCAAAAAATATGTTTGTTTGTTTTTTTTACATCACAAACATTGCATTTAGAAAGGGTTAAAAATGACAATGGCTCAAGGTGATGACATACCAAAAAAAAGTTACAAAGTGTATGAATAAAGGGTTATATATGTTTGTTTTTGTCCCACAGATACGATGAGTCTGAGAATTGCTGGAATGGGATTTTGCGAGAAATAAGCTACGCAGAAGGATCCACTATTTTACCTGCTCGTCTCAACACACTCCGCCTCAACAAATTATAACTGAACTGATGTGAAGTCAATGATGTAACATTATCATAGAGATGAATTAGTGAACTCTATTGAGAAACTGGCCCCTTATTGTTGTCCTGGATATTAGTAAATGAATAGAAAAAGGATCCTCCAGCAGGGGGCGACAAGATGACATTTTTGGAAGGAGAAAAGAGAGGAAGCCAAATTTCCTTTATAACAAGTCCAAAGATTAATTTGAGAAATGTTTGTACATCTTTTTTTCTTTTTTTTGTTATACTATTTAATAAATTTTCTTTACCTGTTTACTTTGTTTAAAGCAGAAATAAAGATACTGACTGCTTGTGTTGCTTTGTATCAGCTGAACAGACACAGAAAACAGTGCAAATGGTTTTATTTCACACAAAAAATAAGACACTAACAACAATCATTAACGATATTGACATTATGAATAACCCACGGGTGAGGAACAGACAATTTTAAATGTAAACATTACTTTCCAGTTGTCACCTGAGCACTATAAGTCATCACCATAAAACACATTTCAGGCATATTTACAGGTTTCACATTATTTACAGCAACTGTGTGAGAGATTTAGTCTGAGGTACATTTCAGTCAGTTTCAGTTCAGTTATACACACACGAGAAAGGGAACTCAAGTGAATATTCAGAGGTGGCACCCACGTCAAACGTCGCATTACGTATACGAGCACGTTATTGCAGGGGGAAACAATCAGAAACATAAATAAACCTGGCATTTATTACATACGGTGTCATTTAGCTCCATCAAAGTATGACATACTACAATGAAATACATGTTTAAATCGCAAAAAATCTATGAATCAATACAATATAAACAAATCCATACAGTCCTCTTAACCCTCAAAGACCTCAACAGCTGCTGATGACCAAAAGCATCTTCTGATCTAAAACCAGTGATAACTTTTTAACCACTGATCCTATTATCTAGATAAAATGTAGTTTTTCACCTTTTCAGTGGCATAAAAAAATATCCATTTGGACATTTAAAGGCTCTGTAGAAAATATGGAAACACCATCATTGATTCACCAATAAAATACACTTTGTGTGACAGATGACAGTAGTTGAAGATGATTGTTTAAGATATATTTTGCTGAAAAGGTCACTTTTAATTCCAGTTTTCACTGTTTTGATACAATAAGCTTTTGATTTTCTCTGAGCTTTTATGAACATCTACATGGTCAGTAAAATAAATACAGGAAAATATTGGATTTTTACTGAAAAATGCAATATGCAAATAAAAATGATATAATAAATTGACATAAAACACTAAAAGAAAATACCCAGTGCTACTTTTGTGGCAGTTACAAGTTTTTTTTCTATATTTAACTTTTCATAAGTGCCTTATCACCATTTATTTCAATATTGTCCTCGGTATTTTGTGTTTTTTTTCCAATGAAAATTAGGTATTTTTCTATATTTAATTCACTGATCATGTAGCTGTTCATAAAAGCAAAGAAAACTGAAGATAAAGTAACTTTTTTTAACAAGGTTATCAATATCTGAACATAAAATCAAGTGTTTCCATCCACCGTCATTAATCCAACTCCATGGGTTTTACTGGTGAATCAATGTTGTAGAAGATGATGGTGTTTCCATGTTCACTACGGAGCCTCTGAACGACCATGAAAAGTTAACAAATGGTATTTTACACCAATTATTTACACGTTTTAATAGGATTAGTGGATCCACAAGTATTAAACAGTTTAGATCAGTAGATGGTTTTGGTCACCAGTGGCTGTTTGGGTCTTTATGGGTTAAATGTAGAGGAAAAAGTCATTTGCAACTCCCATAAAAATAGTTCTAGGTCTTTAAAGGTTAATTAAACGGTAGTTAATCACTTTTTTGCCACATAATTTACAATGTTCATATTGTTTTCAGTTTATGAACTAGGAATGAAATATGTCTGGTCCAAATAGTAAAATAACATTTGTTGAATGGCACTCAAACTAAACTACAATCCTCTGAAAACTGAGATAAATTTCACAAGTGAAGACCTTTAGTCTGTCCTCTGGAATGTTATTTCAGCAGTTCATGCCCTGTATTAAACTGTTAAAGCTAGAATAGCGGCGTCCAGTCGCTGGTTATGATATAGATTCCTGGTCGGTGACTAAAGCCTGACCGTCATTCATGCTGTTACCACGGGTCCCCTAAGCAACACAGGCCATTAGGTTAAGTGCTCCGAGTCCTCCTGTGTAGCACACCCTTTTAATAAACATCTTACCTCTTATAAGACTCAGCTCAACTCTGGCGCGATCTATCTGAACAACAGATGGAGATGGAGAATGCTGCTTCTCTTTAATTCACTCCAGTGGTCGTAAAGATCGCTGTCCCTACAGTATTCTGTCTTGGGTTTATTATAAAACTCTGAGAACATGCTTTGTACATTTTGCCAGAAGTAGGTCAGGTTGATCCATCGTGTGACTCATGAGTTTCCCTGTACACTCTATTGGCTTGATAGCACGTATCTGCTGATCAGTACACGGGAAGTTCTGTTCTCAGCATTTTTTCACCGTATAATGGGTAAAATTTCAAATGTCTGTAGCAGCAAAACTATTGGTTGAATTCATACCAAACTGGGTTTAGAGACTGCCAGTGATGCAGAATAGATGTCATTACATTTTGGGAAAATTAGGTCAAAGTTTTGATTTTTTATGAATTTTCTAATTCTTTTTTTTTTCCCCATTTACTTACAATGGGCGAAATTTCACATGTCTGTAGCAGCAAAACCACTGATTTAATTTATGCCAAATTGGGTTTATAGATTTCAAATGACCCAGACTAAATCTCACTACATTTTGGAAAAAGTAGGTCAAAGTTAAATTTTTTCATGAATTTTTAAATTCTTTTTTCTTCTCCCATTTACCTATAATGGGCAAAATTTCAAATGCCTATAAAAACATCAATTTTGTTTAAATTTACTTCGAACTTATTACATATATAGAGGCAACTGATATGCTGACATTGCCACACAAACAGACATGATAACATCAGCTGGATTGATGCCAAAATAAGCTATAATACGTGCGATGGGCGGGGTTTGCTCAGCCTGACACCACATGTTTGTTTTTGTTTTTAACACCAGAGAGTCCCAGGTTGACATCTAATAGTATAGTTACATGCTAAAAGAATAAGTTAATTGCACAATGCTGTCAAATATCTGAAGAGTAAATAAAAGAAGGAGAAACTACAGCTGTTTCCTGACAACAGTTTTCATTCTAACATGGTAGAAAAGTTGCCAGGAAACAAAAAGTTGCTCAAAACGTTATAAATTGTAACATGGAGGGAGGAATGGAAACTGTGGTGCTTTTCTGGAACCACTTTCAGTCTAAACTTGTAAGAAAGTAGTTATATTGCAGCTGAACAAACAATTAGCTTTTAGGTCTTGACAGCTGAAGTTTGTTGGAATCACAGTGAAGCTCTTTGTTACTATTATGTCAGTCAGATAGATAAATCTGTGGCATCAATTGCCAAAAATGGAGGAAAATCTGGGGT
The DNA here is from genome assembly GCF_902148855.1 of Sphaeramia orbicularis. Taxonomy (NCBI): domain Eukaryota; kingdom Metazoa; phylum Chordata; class Actinopteri; order Kurtiformes; family Apogonidae; genus Sphaeramia; species Sphaeramia orbicularis. The sequence continues at coordinate 41,627,681 of NC_043973.1, forward strand.
GTAAGTTGGTTTGTTTGTCAGTGGTTTAATAACATTGACTGTTGGCTTTGGTGGAGGTCTGAGCTCTACCAGTACCGGTCCAGTTTCCAGCGTAAGAACAGATCTATCTCAGTTCTTTATATCCATGAAAACAGCTCGTACGCTTATTTCTATACAGGACTCAGATTGTATTTTCTACAAAAATCCTTTAGGAGTTAGGTATGTATGACTGGTCAAAAACATTTAGGATTTAGTCACTTTTATCTAGGAGTCATTCTGGTCTCATTCACTTCATTTGGACCCTCTGATGAGTGTTCTAATAAATGATCATCGCATTAATAATATTTTAAGGCTAGCTGGAGCGCCGCTAGCAATTGTGGGCCTCATGAAAGCTAAATGTTGTGGGCCCTTTATAAAATTCAGTATCTTGTTGATTTCTCAGAGTCGGGGGGTGTATGCATGTGGGGTAGGGGCAGCAGTTATATACATGGGGGTGTGGTCCATAATTAATGTAACTAACGCTGCTTTCAATGTCCGACTCCCAGCTTCCATGCCGCAATTATACCGCAGACATTTTCACAACCTCTAACCTGTATCCACTGAACCTCCTCCACTGCTCTATGGGCTCCCCCAAAAATGCTGGGCCCCATGAATTTGTCACATTTACCCCCATTTACGGCGCCCCAGAAGGCTAGTACAAACCTCCATCACCTGCTAATTCAGACATTCAGTGCTGTAGTTTCTGTATTTCCAGTTAATAACGCTGTTTTTTTGCTAACAATATCAGCTTAACGTCCTTTGACTTGTTGACATGTTTTCTTTGTTTCCAGTCAGAGTATGGAGTACTGTTTCTAATATCACCTTTGCTGAGGATCCAAATGAGTCTAAGCAATACTAAACATGTGAATGTAAAATCAAGCAGATCACCGACTGATTAATCCACAATCATTGCTGTGAAGGAACGTGTCATTACGTTGCGACATGGGAATCTAAACCAAACTAGCGACTCCAGAAAAGTTCAAGTCAAATTTTTAAGTCGACTCTTAATACATGGAACCAGGGGCGCTGCTACCAATTGTTGGCCCCATGAAAGGTAAACGTTGTGGACCCTTTCATAAAATTCAGTATCTTATCAATCTGTCAGAGTGTGGGAGGGTATTTATGTATGTATGTATGTATTTATATGTGGGGGTGTGGTCCATACATACTGTCACTTACGCTACCGTGAAAATGAAACTGAAACTTAACATGCTTTCAACGTCTGACTCCTGATTTCTGTGCCTCTTCTACAGTGGATCTTACATAAAATTTTCACAACTTCTAGCCTGTATCCGCTGGACCCCCTCCCCTGCTCTATGCCGACCCCCCACACACACACACACAAAAATGCCGGGCCCCATGAATTTGTCATGTTTACCCCGTCCTTATCAGCGCCCCAGCATGGAACACAGATTTTAAGACACAACAACCGTATTCCCACCTTAAAGTAACGTTTAAGAAATCATGTCTAAAGTTTTCCTCCGCCATCTTTACTTTAGTCTTAGCTGCAGTCCCAGTTTACATAGCGTTACTATGACAACCGGCTGAACTGAGGAACGCTGCAGCGCACTGAATCCAAAACCAAACCAAGTCGAGGAAAATTAGCAAAAGTTGTGCCATCAAGACACAAAGGATCTTGTGTCATTAAGTTACTATTAGCATCAACCCTTGCACTTTGCTTTGTCCAAATACGGTCACTTCTTGCACCAAAAACCTAAGAAAATGACTCAATTATAATCAAACACTCCGATATAAACTCCACGTTAGCAAAATGAACACGTGTGAAAGTTACATATTGCACCTTTAAACTTTAATTTTAACTGATATTTCATGTTTGTTGAATAAATTAAATGTCCCGAAGCCTGGCGCTCATCCTTCCAGGTAATAAATACAGCTACAAACATTAGCCTCGGTGCTAACGTGTCACTAACCTTCAGTAACAAATCTTCATGTTCATCTGGGTTTGAACAGTGCATGTGAGCCACAGACTGAGAACGTAATGATAAAAACCGAGGGGGGAGTTGGCTTCAGAGGGGTTTCAGATGGCGGAGAAGTGCTCCTGACACGCAGACGCCCGGCGTGTAGTAGGGCTGCATTTGGTCAACATGGTGATCTGTGTGCTGAAGTTGTTGCCGTTGCTGCCGATGGAGGGCTGCTGGTACTTCATGTCAGAGCCCAGGAAGCGCTGCAGCATCCATCTGCGCCACTTACGCTTAATCTCTGCCTGTACCTGCAGGAGAGGAGTGGATGTAGACAAACAGGATGAGACAGAGAGGATTAACCCCTTATCAGGTAAACGACTATTTCTGGTAATTTCCAGACAGTGACAGCAATAGTTACAGTGAGGACAGTGAGTCAACAATCTCAGGTCCAATGTGGTCTACAGGGTCTGTGAGGTCCACCTCTGCATGAACAGTGAGTGGACCTGCCTTTTTAGGTACCATGAAGTAATGGTACTAATGTAAGGAATGATGTTTAAAGGCATAATGTGGATGTGGACAGGGGTCTGGATCAGCACTTATGTTGGTCTAATGTTCTAAAAGTAATGTTCTAAAATACATGTACCTTTCACCTTCACCATATATTTTTCTTGCATTTTTTATATTTACTTCTTTTATTTTTTTTTTGCCAGTAAGAAACCAAATATGGTAACTTCAGTGACCTTGATTTTCTACATAACAATAAAAATGTATTTTAATTTATCACAAAAGTAACAAAGTCTCGTTATGTCCTCCAATAACACACTAAGGTTTCTTGTATTTTTTTATATTTACTTTTTGTATTATTTATTTATTTATTTATTTATTTTTTACGGGTAAGGAACCGAATATGGTATCTTAATTGACCTTGATTTTCTACATAACAATAAAAAATAAAATTTAATTTATAACAAAAGTAATAAAGTCCTCCTATAACACCCTAAGGTTGAAATGTTGAATTTCAGAGTATTTCTATGAGTGGGTTAAGATGGGAGGTGGACAGAAAATAAGATTTAAAAAAACAATAATGTAAGATTTTTTTGTATTTTTGATATTTATGTTGAATTTCATAAAATAAGACTTATAAAACAATAAAATAAGATTTTCTTGTATTTTTTATATTTATGTAGAGTTTCAGAAAATAAGATTCATAAAATAAGAAAATAAGATTTTCTTGCATTTTTATATTTACTTCTTGTATTTTTATTTTTTGCGACTTACGGGTAAGGAACCGAATATGGTAACTTCATTGACCTTGACTTTCTACATAACATTACTTAAAAAAAAAAAAAAAAAAATATATATATATATATATATATATATATATATATATATATATATATATATATGTATATATATATATATTATTGCTAAGAGTTAAGATTTTCTTGTATTTTTTATACTTATGTTGAATTTCAGAAAATAAAGATTCGTAAAATAATAAAATAAGATTTTCTTGTGTTCTTTATATTTACTTCTTGTATTTTATTTTATTTTATTTTTTGCAACTTACGGGGTAAGGAACTGAATATGGTAACTTCGTTGACCTTGATTTTCTACATAACAATAAAAAAATTATTTTAATTTATCTAAAAGGAACAGAGTCTTGTAATGTCCTCCAATAACACACTAAGGTTGAAATTTGGAATTTCAGGGTATTTCTGAGTGGGTTAAGATGGCAGGTGGACAGAAAATAAGATTTATTTGGATAAATAAAGGAATAGTAGAGCTGTTTTTTGTTCAATTATACTCACTTCTCCATTCAGAAAGCAGTACAAGACGGCAACAACAAAGCCCTGAAAAAGACCCAAAGAGGACCTCGATAAATTGCAGTTAAGAGTCATTTAAAAAAAAATAAATATCAGTGTGATAGTGCAGCTGGAGAAACACTCAAAATGCTTGCGTATGAATAATGGCGGTAAGATTATGACCAGCTTCAGGCACAGACAGGAGGTTCATCACTGAGACCTCTGGGAAATTTTCCCAAGAGATATCATTCTTGGCTAAAACGAATATAAATTAAGAATACTTTCCATTTCTAGGTTTCCATCATTGGGCTTGGCTCTCAGCGTTTACATTCAGTTTAATACTCAGTAAATCAGCGGCATCATTATTCAAGGCTGCAAAATTAAACATGTCACAAACAAATCATGGTCTGGCTTAATCTGATAAACTGTCTTCGTATTAAGAAGCTGTTTCACACTTGTCTCGTCTCAAATGCTACGTGGAGGAAAAGAAGTTCTAAACACATATAATCCCATAATTCATCAGATAATAGTGCTGATATTGAAAAGAAGTGAAACCTTTTACCTGAAATGACCCCAGAATAAGATCAAACACCATCCTCAACTGCGGGTTGATGTGGTCAGGGATAAAAGCAAAAATGATGTAGTTGATCCCAAACAGCGGTATCAACAGCAGGGTGGATTTGGCTAATCTCCTACAAAATGAAGTCAGAGACGTGATGTCAGTTGTCGTCACTGCGCAGGAGCTACAGCTGCCAACGACGCCATGTCCACAAGAACAAACTCACGAATACTGGTTGGACTCCTTCCGTCCGATGTCTGGGCAGTTCATCTTCTGTCGCAAAATCCGGATTATACAGATGAAGAGGAAAAAGTTCACCTGAGTAAACAAATAGTGATGGGCTCGCATTATTAAAACAGAAGAGACTGTATTTACCTCATTTCTTCACTTTTCTTGCTGAAAAACCAGCTGGTATTTCATTCAAGAAAGATCCTCTGGGACAGATCATACTGAATCTGTGTCAAAAGGTCTTAGACTTGTTGGCTGAAGAACAAAAATGCATCTTTTGTTTTTATTTCAGTGACTACAGTTCCAAAAGAGAAATCTGGAATCTCCTCAGGACCCAAACTTAAAAAATACACCATAAATTTCCATAAATCTGTACTTTTATTGACTCTTCCATAGTCAAAACAGTCTCTCATGGTGTCTTATTAATGTAGAGTTTTTGTCTTTTTGTATGTTTTACATCAGTTTAACCTTTTTACATCTTTCATCATGTTTTTTTTTCTCAACAACTTAATCCTGTTGCATCGAGATCATTTTATTTTTCATGTCTTTTGCATGTTTTTTTTTTTTTCTTTTACAACATATTTGTCTTATTTTTTACATCTGTCTTATGTCAATTATGCCCTGTTGCATCTTTTACATCACTTGATTAGATTAGATTAGATTAGATTAGATTAGACTTCACTGATCCTCTGGGTAGAACCCAGAGGAAATTGAGGTAATATTATATGTTATGAGGTAATATTGTCTTTTCATCTTGTTGCATCCTTTACATCATTTTATTATTGTGTGTATAGTGACTGACCTGTCACTGCTGGGTTTGGGTGGAGACCTCGTTTTGTTTTTTTTTTTTCTTTTTTTTTTTAACTTTATTTATAGAACTTTTCATTTAACAAGTATAACATTTATAATTTCAAGTAATGTTTTGATGATACAGAGATTGACACCAGACATGATAAACAAACAGAACCCAAGGGAAAAAAAAAAGGCACTACAAGTAAGACATGTATAAAGATAGTCAAGACAGTGCATTCTGATACCGTTAAAGAAAGAAAGAAAATAAATAAACAAAAGAGGTTAATAACAATATAAACATCTAAAATGTACTTAAAGTTCCAAAGACCTCGTTTTTGACATGCTTCAAGGCAATTAATGTCCTGACAGAATCCTTTGGTGAGCTGCCCAGTCTTATTAAACATTCTTTGATGGTCACATCAACGTCTCATGAAGATTACACTACAACATGATAACTGAATGATGCTGACTTCTAACGGATAGTGGTAAAAACCATATGATCTCCCCGTCCCTTCCCAGTGACCTAGTTACCTTCCCCCTAAATAGATTTCCTTTAACCCTCCCCTAACTCAAACCAGAAATCCACAATTAACAAACAAACAAACATAAAGAATGGCTCCTACAGTGTTTTTACATAATTTTTTTGTTTTATACATATTTTTCACAACTGAGGCCTCTTCTCTGCATTTAATAATGTTAGATTCAACATTTAAAAATTCGGACAACATTTTATATTAATTTTAAATAGGGACATGAATTCACAAATCATCTTATTACTACATATTTACCTCTAAATTAAAAAAAAGCTCATTTTTGGGCCTCACCCTGAGTCCTGAGTTCTATAGTATTATACTACGACTACTACAATTACTACTATTATAATACTACAAACATGGTGATGGGTCACGATACTTAAGTGAAAACTGCTCCAACAAATTATTTTCTGTTCAATTATCTGTACTTTACTTGAATATCCTATCCTATCCTATCCTATCCTATCCTTTTTTTTTTTTTTTTAACTTTTACTCCACTACAAACAGTAATGGATTCAAGAGTTTACAGTTTTTAAATTACTGTTTGCATCATCTCCAATTTTCATGGGACATTAACATGTGGGAAAGACGACTCCTGGAGCAGGGGTGGGCTTCTCCGGTTCTCGAGGGCCAGTATCCTTCATGTTTTAGATGTTTCCCTCTTCCAGCGCACCTGGTTCAATGAATGATCAGCTCTTCGTCAAGCTCTGCAGAAGCCTGATAATGATGTAATGGCTTCCAGGTGTGAGGGAAAAGGGAAAAATCTAAAACATGCAGGATACTGGCCCTCGAGGACTGTAGTTGCCCACCCCTGTACTAGAGCAATGCATTTGACACATGACAGATGCAAATATAGATTATTTAATGAGATGTCAGAGACTGGGAGATCTAATATATTAGATGCATGATGTGAGGTTTAGGAGCTTTGTGCAGAAACACCTGGTAGAAATGTACTTTTTTTCTTACTTTTAGAAAAGTTGTATTTTTATTTGAGTAAAGAAGTTTATTTGGTACATCTACTGTTGTCAAAGTAAATGTACTGATGTACAGTACATGAGCAACTCAATATTATAACATAGTAAAGCTGATCAACACCACCGTCACTGACCTGAACTTTTTCCAAATTCTCACTGTCCAAGTAAAGACACGGTTTCATTTCTTTTCTAAGATTCTCTAAGACTGTAATTTTATTTTAAATGTACAGGGTGGGGAAGCAAAATTTACAATGAACATTTAGTTGTTTTTTCTCAGCAGGCACTACGTCAATTGTTTTGAAACCAAACATATATTGATGTCATAATCATACCTAACACTATTATCCATACCTTTTCACAAACTTTTGCCCATATGAGTAATCAGGAAAGCAAACGTCAAAGAGTGTGTGATTTGCTGAATGCACTTGTCACACCAAAGGAGATTTCAAAAATAGTTGGAGTGTCCATAAAGACTGTTTGTAATGGAAAGAAGAGAATGACTATGAGCAAAACTATTACGAGACAGTCTGGAAGATACTATTAAAGAAGAATGGGAGAAGTTGTCACCCGAATATTTGAGGAACACTTGCACAAGTTTCAGGAAGCGTGTGAAGGCAGTTATTGAGAAAGAAGGAGGACACATAGAATAAAACAATTTCTATTATGTCAATTTTCTTGTGGCAAATCAATTCTCATGACTTTCAATAAACTAACTGGTCATACACTGTCTTTCAATCCCTGCCTCAAAATATTGTAAATTTTGCTTCTCCACCCTGTATGCATTCCTGTCTTTGGTCTTAATTTCTGTCTTTTGTGTCGTGTTAGAAATTGAGCAGTTGTTGTAACTTTATTTGGGGAAGATAAAGTTCAAGTAATTTATGTTTGCATTTACTGTAATTTCATGATGCATATGCAGTTGCAGTTAATTTATTGCTAAAAGAGTAAAAGATACATTTCATTTGGATTTATGTTAAAAGTGGAGTTAAAATAAGCAATAGCGAATGCTAAGAAGATAACTACGTTTCCCATGAGGCTTAGCATTACCCATGAAGCTTAGGAATTTTCACGGTAGTAAGTTGATGTATGCCACGAGTTGTGAAAGTTGTGTTTTAAGTTGCCGCAGCAAAAAGGAATGCGTCTTTTTAAACCCAGAGTCTTTCTTTGTTATTTTTGGATGTAATTTGGATAATTACAACAGCCGTAAAGTTGACTTGGAAAGACTTATTCTGAGTGTAAAATACCCTCCTCATCCTCATTACCATATGCATCCTGAGGCTCTGAGACTTACAAGTATGGTGACTAAAATAGGTGTTTTGATGATCCACCATCGGCTGTCGTCAATTATTTCCCAGCACCTGCCAGAAGAGATAAGAGACTCAGAACAAACATCGCCTCTCAGAATTAACGGTGGATTACAACAATCTCCTATGGAACTTTTAATCACAGATACATTATTCCAGATGATAACAAACTGGCAGAGAAACAGCCACTTCTCTTTTCACCCTCTGCGAATTAATAATTCAGCACAGACCTCCACTGAGATCAGCCATAAATCATCCTGCCAAGTCCACATGTTCTTTCTAAGAGTGTGTGTGAAGCCCCAAAACTGACCTGTATTGGATCTAAATTGTTTCTTCTAGTAAAGATAATCATGTCACTTTAATCAGTGAGATTAAGTAAAATGAATGGCTCACCCAGGATCATTCAAATAAGCCTTCGTAATCACCCACGCTGAGATAAAGATTGTTGGAGCCCCTGCAAACAAGAAACATAAACAGAAATCCTTGTAAGTTTGTTTCAACATTGGAAATAAAACAGTTATGTCCACTGTGTTTAAACACCACACTGACTCAGCATGATCAAATGTGTACACTGGTAATCTATTAGAGGACTTTACAGCCAGGAAAAACCTGAAGTCAAATTAGATTTTGGCTACGCTTATCATTTTAGCATGCATCATATGTGCTCTGTGCTAATATTGGCTCATCAGTTGTATCTGCTCTAAAGTCACGGGCTTGTTTCCATTTTCCTGTCGCAGAAGCAACAACATTTCAGGTCTATTTATAGTGAGGCTTTATTAATGTAAAAAAAAAAAAAGGGAATTTGAGGAATGGGCCAAATTAGAAAAGAACCTGCGGTAGTGAATGACAGACAGAAAATGAAGGAACAACAAATCGCCACCTGCTGTTTCTCATTTAAATCTGGCAGAAAGACTAATTCAGATGCAGAAGATGCAGCGTTTTTCTGTTGCATCTGCATATATCCAACATCACTTGTACATTCATTTACATAAATTCATGTCATGTTATATTGTAGATGCTGCAGAAGAGATCGAATAGATTCAATGTATTTCGTGTTGTCTGAGTGTCACTTAAGACAAATGGAAAATTCTGTTAAACAGCTATCTGTATTCCTCAACATATGGCTCTGAAGCCTAAACGCACCCCAGCCAATCAGGATGTACCACCAGAAGTACTTCCTCTCGGAGAAGAAGGAGACGGCAAGGAGAGCGTGGAGGTAGAGGCCCTCCACCAGCAGCCAGAAGTAACTCGCCATGACGCCGTAGTGGAAGAAGACCACCACCGCCTTACAGCCCACCTACAGGAGAACGATGAAGGGGGGGTTAGAGCAGGCACCCTTTACATGGGAGAAAACTTCAAAAGACTCAATACAGTCACAACATCAAAGCATATGCATGACGCCATTTGTACTTAAAGATGTCATTGAACCAATGTAAACACTTCAGAGCTGTTTAACTGTGACGGAAAACACATCAGAGCTGAAATCACAATACAATTAGGGTCATTTTATTCAATTTGCATTTAGACAGCACCACCATTAGTCACTGAAGCAGTAGCTGTACTTAAGACTGGTATAGTCCTTAGAAACAATATCAGTCTAAAGCTGAAATGCAGTGCATAAAACTGCCATAAATTATTTACTTGTCTTTTTCCATTTATTTTGTGTTATTTATATAGTATCAGTATGAGTACGAGTATTTTTATATTCTTTATCATATTTGTTATATACCGTAAGTCCCCAAAAAATTACAATTGGACTTTCTGCAATGATAACTTTAAAAATAGTGATTCAATCAAAGTGCAATTTCAGGGCATGAAACTATAACTTATTACCTACATCTTGCAGAAAACCCCATTGGATTTGCTTCAGTGGTCACAGAGAATGAATGAATGAATAAATGTTTTTATTATTGTGTCTTGCATAAAAAAAACATGCCTAGCCCTTACATGGGCTTATAAGACACCAAAAATATAAACCAAAAATCAAATACCAAATAATAGGCACAATAGATATGAACAAAACAAAGTATTGACCTATTTAAGCAAACACATCCGCCGCTTTTTCCAGGCTTTACAAAAAAATAATAGTAATTTAAATACATTTGAACAAAACAACCATTTCATCTTGTCATCATCAGTAATCCAGAACATATCAGCATTTAGGATAAACATGTCATCAAACAAAGAGGCTCTCAGCTCATCATAAAGAGGACAATACAAAAGAAAATGTGATTCATTTTCCATTTCCCCCAAATCACACAGAGAAATGGGGATCTTTGTAAAGCATGTCAGAAGTCCCTTCCCTCCAAGTTTTGTAAGGAGACGCGTTGTCCATTGTGTTCTCGCACAAAAATATCTCTCTTGAAAACGTCACTGCTTGTTTCTTTTCATTATCAACTAACAAAATGAATAATGAATTACATCAAAAAGGAAGCAGATTTCTGAGTTTTGCAAACGTTGGTAAGGTACTTGAGAGATCAATAAATCTTTCAAAAACAACAAAACCTCACACCACAGTACACACTATTGATATAATGTTATGCACAGAATTTGAATTCATTTGTTCGTTCCCTGTCAGTTGTGAGCAAAATATTTTCATTCGTATGGATACCAAGAGCATCCAGGTGCCAAACTGGGAAGAAATGAACCCATGACATGTTTTACAAAGATCCACATTTCTCTGTGACCACTGAACCAAATTAAATGGCGTTTTCTGCAAGATGAAGGTAATAAGTTATAGTTTCATACCCTGAAATAGCATTTAGATTGTTTAATTATTTTGAAAGTTATCAATGCGGAAAGTCTGATTGTAATTTTTTTGGGAACATATGGTATATCGTATAATATATTATACCTGCACACTCTGTTGTAAATATGTATATAGTCATTACAGTTTTACTATTAACAATATTTTATATTGTTTGTCTTTTGCACTTCATACATGCACATTTTTTTCTGCACTTTATTCTGTTGCTGCCTTGACCATTGAATTTCCTCATTGTGGAATCATTAAAGTCTAATCTAATCTAATCTAATCTAATCTAATCTATTAACCATTGAGATAAATAATCTATTTTCCAAGTGTGACCTAACCAATAGAGCTGTATAGACATAGTACACAACCTCTATATATTATAAATAAATAAATACATACATACATACATACATACATGCATGCATACATACATACAGTATCTGGTTATAGAGGATTTTTTTTAAATTCAAGATTAACAAAAGACAAGTTCAACTTTGACTTTAGTGCAAATTGAGAAGCGTATTGTTTCCTCAATCCTTAAAATAGACTTAAATTCCCCCAAAGTAAAAAGTTATGACAATATGAGTATGATACTGAACTCTGTGTAACTTAATTATTGGTAACCTTATTTTCTTTCTTCTGTACCCTATTATTCTTCAGTCTATGGTTATTTCTTTCCATTCTATATGCACTCACACATATAGCAGGACTGATAATGAATACCCATGAACCTTGAGCGCTGATGAGTCTAACAACAGTTACAGCAGAAGAATAAAACACATGTGAACACTGTGAAAAAATATAAAAATAAATGCACAAAGCCTGTAAGTGAATTTTGAAAGAAATGACATAATGAAAGGCACCAACAGAAGTTGAAGGATGCACAATGACAAAGACATCATTATCAGAGAGCCACTGAAAACATTTTTATCAGAGAAGATATGGGAGACGTTTGGATGTTGGCAGGTACGTTTCCTCTATATCAGCTTAAATAATATTCCTATCAGGGTAATACTCTGTAGTCCTGATGATCGGACCATTTAAAACAGAGCGGAGCTGTAAATAGTTCTGTAAAATAGGCTCAGACCCCTAGATTCCCTTTTGAGAAGAGTATGACCACTGATGAAGATATCCTTTAAAAAGTCAGATCACGGAAATCGACTTAGGTCCCACAGATTAAGCTCCGCTGACAGTAATGTGACGAACCCGCTGAAATAAATATTAATGACTCACTGTTAAGAAAACACTCCATTTATCAAAAGTAGCAGCGAAGATATTAATGTGATACAATGACAGGAAAGTCCACAGGGGTTAGCTTTAAAAGCGGTAAATATACTATGAGTGGTTCAGTAGGTGTAAGATCACAGATAGGTGGAGAAATACTAAATAGGTGTTTAAAGAAGAATGAAGAAACTATAAAGTAAGATGCAAAAGAAAGGCTACAGTAGGGATTTTCACATTAGGTCTATAACAGTTAGAGCTGTAAAGGGAAAACCTACTGCTCTGGAAAAAACTGAGAGACCACTGCAATTTCCTCTGAAATCAGCATGTCTGCATGATGGGGCGCCGCTACCAAATGTGGGCCCCATGAAAGGTAACTTCATAAAATTCAGTATCTTGTCGATCTGTCGGAACAGGGGGTGGGGGGTATATATGTGGGGGTGCGATCCATGACTAATGTAACTTACACTGGTGTGAAACGAAAGTGATACTTTGCATGCTTTTAACAGCCGACTCCCAACTTCTATGCCTCTATTACACAGTGGATCTTACATCAGATTTTCACAACTTTTAACCCAGTGTTTTTCAACCTTGGGGTCACAACCCCACATGGGGTCGCCTGGAATTCAAATGGGGTCACCTGAAATTTTTAGTAATTGATTAAAAAAAATTACTAATAAAAAATATTTAATGATTCAATATGCATTTCATTATAATTAAAACACCACACATTTTTCCTACTAAAAATCAAGTTCAAATAAAATGCAGGATATAATGTCTGAGAGAGCATATCTTGATTGACCCGATCCTGTGACTGTGTGCGTTACTACGCTTCAACCTGCCTGGATACAGTCACAGTCAGAAAACCAGACCGAACAGAGAATGGAAAGATTTCTTCGCCTGCCTGGCCCCGCTAAGACATCTCAAAGAGAAAAATGTCTCCATTTTGAATGTGAACCCACATGTCAGGAATAGAAAAACCACTAGGATTGACACATTTAACACAGTGTCTTCATTTATAGCGGTCTATAAGACCAATTCAAGCCATGTTCTTCCAGATCAAATGCACTGACACCTAGGTAGGTTCTCCTGCCCCAATGTTGGTCCTATTTCTGGCTCCAATATTTTATTAAAAATTCATTAATTTTGGGATGGCTCAGAGCAAGAGTATAATTTTTTTTTTTTGCATTTATCTGAAGTCATCATTAGGTACATCCTGGGGGGAAATGCATCTAAATTTCTCTTTATCATCAGGTCTAAAAAAGCTGGCAAAGTGCCAGGTACCAAAATAAACCCAGTTTCACAGAAGCATTCAGATATTAAAGTTTCCACAAATGGCATCTTGTAATGATTTTCCCTCTGTCTTTTTCCTTCTCCAAAGCCTGAATGGTTCTTTAATGATGTGTAAACTGATCTAAAAGGATTTCCCCTTGCATTTGCTTGTTTTCTATATTTATTTAGAAAGGGTTAGCAGCTGTGTTTGGACCAGGTCAATCTGTTTTCCCTGCAGAGGAAATGTATCTAAACTTAGCCATCAACAATCAGCTCTCATGGACAGTAAATCAGGTGATTTACGGTCTGTTGACTTAATCATCTCAGGTAATAAAACAGTGGATTCATCTGGAACAAGATCTAAATAAACACCTCTGACGTCTATGACTTGAATGATCAAATAAAATAGAATTATAGTAATAATACCATATCCAGCAGCTTATCAAACTCCTTATCGTAACTTGCACTTAAGTTGTTTCGTATTGTTTCTGTGATTATGTTGTCGATCAAAACTACTTATCAAAACTCTTCATGTGACTTATTGACAGAGCTCTCAGTAGTTCAGACTAAATGTTCAGCAAACAGGAACTCTCACAACATCCTGCTGGAGAGATGAATGGGGAAATGTCGTCCTGGGAGTGGAAGGGACTGGGCAAACACTGCTACACCCAGAAGCACTTGAATGCTCAGACGGTAAGTAAACTCAAAGACAAAGCATTAAAATCAACGAAGACTGAGTGCATGACTAAAACAGTTTCCTTCTGCTCATACATCACATGACAAGCTAACCTGATCTCTGACGAAGGCTCTTTTGATTCTACACAAAAAAATCAACAATAAAATGCACATGTTGGTGAAGGAGAATTGCAGACTCACGGTTGACTGGCAGTTTTCTGTCTCCCCGACATCATAGAGGACAACGTCCTTGATGAAAACGGCGACGGCCTTCAGTATGAAAGACACAAATAGATGCATGTGGATGTAGTTTCGGGTGCAGTGCAGCTTCCTGTAGAAGATTAAGAGAAAAACTGTAAGATAATTTAACATTAAAATATGACTAAAAAAAACAGCATTCAGAATGCATCTAATGAATTTCCTCTGATTAAAGATCTCAAATGAGCTGTTTGTGTGACCTATCCTGAAAATCATCTGATTAAGTATGTGTTTATGGCAGCCAAGCACACAATCCGGACAAATATTCAACAGAAACTCAAACGACCTTTTACAGGAGAAACATGTACGGAAATGATGTGGATTTGGGCGGACACCAGTAGTCATTACATGCACTTTCTGCACATGGGCGAAGTCAAGGGACGGTTAACATCTGGTCAAAAAATGAAATTACAATAATCTACACCAAACTTATATTTTTGGGTCGGTAATTATTTATATTTTTAGGAAAATATATTTTGAATGAGAAAAAAATTTGTGAAAAAAAATTGAGTAGTTTTATGAGTGTGAATGTTTGGAAAGTCACAATTTTTTCAGCTGTCATTCTGGGTTCATTTTATAAAGTCTCATAAATAAACTAAATTTATTCCCAATACACTGATATTTGACTATTATATTATTTATATCATATTCTGAATACAATTAATAAATGCATATATCTATGCAAAATACATTTGAATGTAATGTCCCCTGTAAGTCACTTTGGAAAAAAGCATCTGCCAAATGCACAAATGTAAATGTAAATAATGTTATTATTTGTATGTTGTAAATATTGTAAAAAAAAAAAAAAAAAAAAAAAAAGTATATGTATACAAAAAGTATATGATATTGATAATTGAAATAAAAAATGTTTAATTTACTTTTGTTGTCCATCCGTGACATTTTTGGCTTTGTCCATATGTGACGCTGACATTTTTCAAAACTCTTGATATTTAGGTATGATAAAATATTTTTTTCCTCAAACCAATTAGGTTGTAAAATAGAAGACTTAAGGTATACACTGAATACATTTTAGGATGAAAAAGTCATAGGAACTTCACTTTTGAGAACTTTGCAATTCAAGCAAAAAATAGACATTAATTTTTTGTCCATCTGTGACACAGTAGTTTTTGATATTTTCCATTTAAAAATATTTGAAACTAAATTTTGCTCTTTGAGTATGTTTAAGATGGCATTTAGACCTTTCCAATTATTTGTCTTAAACTTGTCTGGTTCAAAAGTTATGAATCAAAAAGTCATGGGCTGTCCATCCGTGCCGCCCTTGACCCCACCCACATGCTGTTGCCTTGTAATGTGCTGCCATATTGTTTTTATCTAAATGTCAGGCCACATAAAACACCAAAGACCATCTACATGTATTTTCAGTAAAAGGCAGAAAAAAATGACAAAAACTTAAAAAAAAAAAAAAAAAAATTGCTCACAACAGAAGTAAACAAGAGCACATCACATGTTCCAGAAAGGCCACTAATGTAAATTCTCTCCTCTGGGTGTTTTCAAGCAAATGCCTTCCCAGTGAGCTTGTTATTGGGGTGAAATGTAGAAACCCATCAGGCAAACTATCCCTGCACAACGGGTGTGATGACACACAGCATCAACCAGCTGCTTGAACACCGAGTCTGCTGCCGAACATAAACAGCATATGTTCCTCACATCCTGTGTCTCTGCTTGACAGTCCAAACCACTGGCATTTCATAACACAAGGGAGTAAACACATCCCTCATTATTTGGCTTCTATTACAAAAAAGGTTCAAACTCATCCGACTGAGCACAGAACAGTGTTTGTTACGAGTCGGTTACACTATCCTACTGATCAGTGTTCTGTCCTGCCGTCATGCACACAAACGGATAAAGACTCCGTTTTCCCGAATGCACCCCAGGATTGAACGCCACACACAAACATGCTGTCAACAACAAAAGCAGCCCTTCTAAGTACTTTCACTTTATGGCTGCTGGTAGATAACCGCTTTGTTTGAGAAATGTTGCAAGAGCAGATAGCGTCAAATTTGGACAACTTGCATCACAAAGTCAGCCCAGAGTCACATTAGGGTGAGAAAAACACTTTAAAACCTCTATAAAATGCAGGAAACAAGGTGCAAAATGACACGTCGGCTGGGTTTTATCACTGTAAAAGATGGAAAAGGGTGTCTGATTGTCTTTATGGAGGAACATTTAAACCCACATGATATCAAATCCGATGTTTAAGTGTTTTTATATGACATGTCTTGAATCTACCGATCACCTTTACACCAGTGTCTGACCCAAAAGTGTTTTGTAGATCTAGTCAGTTTATCATTACCTGGAAAACATCTCATGACTCATCCTGGACTTTACCTTACATTTACTAATTCTACATCATATTAAACACGTTCTCAAATGTTAATGTTTTCTGCAGAGGATTTATGAGCAGCTGGGTGGTTATGGGTCATTGCTCCACAGGTGGACTGATCAGTCAGTCCAGATGGGGCTTTGACAATGTTTTATTTACAAAGATAAGGCATCATAGGTTTCACATTTTACTTATTTTCTCCTACATTTACGTGATTAGAAGCTTTGAGAGCATACAGTCGCAGAAAAAATTATTAGACCACCCCTTGTTTTCTTCAGTTTCTTGTTCATTTTAATGCCTGGTACAACTAAAGGTATATTTGTTTGGACAAATATAAAGATAACAAGAAAAATAGCTCATAGGAGTTTAATTTAAGAGCTCATTTTCCATGGTTTTCTTGATAATAACTAAAATCACTTCAGTTCTTACATCAATATCTACGGCATTGAACTGACAAAAACAGTGCTTTTAGACATTCCATGTTTTCTTTTCTGTCTGTTTTACTCACACGATACACACAGGAGTTAGTACTTGATTGCATAACCATTGCTTTTGATGACTTTTGATGGTCTAATAATTTTTTTCCACAACTGTATGTATGTGAATTTGTATGAACTCAAGCTTTGCATCAAATCAAGGCTGTGCATGACATTTAATATCTGATTTAATGCATTAAATGAAAGAGTACCATTATGAAAGGAGATTTTCAGTATTTTAGCATTTTTTTCAATGAGATTCACCACATTTATAATAGATGCATGAGCATGGCTTGTATTTTATGGACTGTAATGGTGACTGTGATTTTGTTGATTAATCTGTTGATTATTTTTTGATGTTTTTTTTTTTTTTTTCCCGTTGTTTTAGTTGTTAAATCATCACAAAATTATGAAAAAATGACAATACGGCACAATATGAGGTGCTCAAATGTGTGGTCGTTCTGTATCCCACAGATTTTTCCAGCCATTTTCCATGGTTTTCTTGATAATAACCAAAATCACTTCAGTTCTTACATAAATAGCTATGGCATTGTACTGACAAAAACAGTTTTTAGGCATTCCATGTTTTCTTTTCTGTCTGTTTAGTCGCATGATACACAAAGGAGTTAGTACTTGATTGCATTATCATTGTTTTTGATGACTTTTGTTGGACTAATAATTTTTTCCATGATTGTATATGAATATATATTTTTATTGTTAACGTATTTATCTTTTACCTTCTTAAGTTGAGATTTGTGTTCATTACTGAGACAGAGACAGTCTCAAATTAAGTGAATTTTCTTCTGACCTATTAATTTGAGAAAAGTAATTTTAACTCATAAAAACCCAAACATCCACCAACGACCAAAAGCATCTGCTGATCTAAACTGTTTAATACCTGCTGATCCAGTAATCCTATCAATCCATGTAAATAATTGGTGTAAAATGCAGTTATTCATCTTTTCATGGTCATCAGATATGACCCATTTGGACGTTCAGAGGTTCTGTAGTGAACAGGGAAACACAGCCATTTTCTACAACATTGAATAACCAGTAAAACGCATGGAGTTGGATCGATGACAGTGAAAGGAGACAGTTGTTTTTCTGTTATATTAACGGTATCTTTGCTGAAAAAGTCCCTTTTTCTTCGGTTTTCTCTGTTTCCTTTGAATCTACTCTGAGCTTTAATGAATATCTACAAGATATAGGAAAATACATAATTTACACTGGAACACAATGCAACATACAGTGGATAATATTTTAATAAATGGTGATAAATCACTTATGAAAGGTTAAATATAGAGAAAAATTCATTTGGGAACTGACATGAAAGTAACACTGGGTCTTTATGGGTTGATATCAGGATGTTCAGAAGATCTGTGGTTTGTGGATGATGGGTCCATTATGTACTTGGATGACCTTGGGATGAAAGAATCTGTTGAATTAAGTAAACTAGAAGCACTCGGAGAGCGCAGACCACCGCCAAGGCTGATCAGTGCCCCCCCCCCCGTGGGCCCCCCCACCCCCAATCACCACCAAAATTTAATCATTTCTTTCTTATCCCACTTCCAACAAACCCTGAAAATTTCATCCAAATCTGTCCATAACTTTTTGAGTTATGCTGCACACTAACGGACAGACAAACAAACAAACAAACAGACAAACTAGAAGCACTCGGAGAGCGCAGACCTCCGCCAAGGCTGATCAGGGCCCCCCCCCCCCCCCCGTGGGCCCCCCAATCACCACCAAAATTTAATCATTTCTTCCTCATCCCACTTCCAACAAACCCTGAAAATTTCATCCAAATCTGTCCATAACTTTTTGAGTTATGTTGCACACTAACGGACAGACAAACAAACAAACAAACAAACAAACAAACAGACAAACAAACAAACACTGGCAAAAACATAACCTCCTTGGCTGAGGTAACAAACAAACAAACCCTGGCAAAAACAAAACCTCCTTGGCGGAGGTAATCACAAATTACTTCTCCCACTGACATGACTGGGCATGGATCCGCTGCTAGTCTGAGACAGTGGAGATACCATGTGACACTGAAACATCTGTGTCTTTTGGGTCTTTGGCAGTGGGAGGAACAAGATGCTGCTAAGAAGAAGGATGTGTATTTGTGTCATGTATAAAGAGAACTGGAGCTTGTGCTGCTGCTGCTCTGAACTGTTGCAGCTCATTGCAACAGTTCATTGTCAAGTTGAGTGCAGACACAGTAACAGAGCCTTTGCAAAATAGTGTTCAGAGTGAAATTTTGGAATTAAAATGATTCAATCCCTACATAAATCCTCACAAATTCCACATGAAAGTGCCTGAAGTGGTCCTCTTTATTCCACCAGAGCACATCATGAATCTTCTATCGTCACCTACTGGGTTCTAAACTGTCTGAAGCCAGTAGTTTGTGATATAACTGTTACTATGATGACGCTTTTGGAGTTAGAGGTGACCGTATTTGGACAAAAGGGGTGGAATTACTGAAGCTAATCATTATCTTAAAGACTACTAAAAATTTAGCAATCATTTTAGGAGTTAGCAGTTAGTGTATAAGTGAATAATCCCAACTACAGCTGTCATTCAGGAAGTTTCTTGGAAGACGTGTAGTACTGTGCAAAAGTTTTAGGGCATCTTTATCGTTGTTGATTCTGCAGGGTTGAAATGAGCATATATATATATTTACTTCTCATTCTCTGCTTTTGACATACAACACAAAATACAGGAAATACGTGCATAAACCTTAAAGGGGTCATATTTTGCTAAACCTACTTTTATTAGTCTTTGGTACATTTATTTGTGTATTTAAACCCTAATAGTTCCAAAATTTGAACCCTCCAGGTGCTGCAAAGCTATCTCTATATTCATTCTGGCAAAAATCGAGTGGATTTCTACAACCTGTTTCAATTCCTACTTAAATAGTTACATTTTATAACTAGTTATGTCACCACATTTGCACATATAATGTCAAGGCTTCCAACGAACATTTCTCTGAGTACGACATAATTGTTTAACAGCAGCAGTGGTTGTAGTAAAAACTCAAAATATGTCCAAACGTCGAGCCAATTGCCTAAAATGTTCAGTTGTTGGTTGTATTAACGAACTCAAGTGGCTGAACGGGACAGAGCGCACAGTCAACAACCTGGAGGGGGTGGGGTCATTTGCATTTAAAGGGCCAGCGTTCAAAACGACCTTTTTCGTCCCATTACTCAAAAATAGGGTTTAAGATGGACCTGTGGAGTTTAATTAATAAAGAATTCCGTCCCAAGCACAGCATTTACAGTTTACGTAGACCACAGGGAAATGTTTTAAAATGCATAATTCCATTTAAAAAAGCAAAATATCACTCCTTTAACCCATAAAGACCCCAACATTCATTGGCAACTACAAGCATCTACTGATCTAAACTGCATAATACCTCTTTATCCACTAATCCTGTCAATCCATGTAAATAGTTGGTGTAAAATGTAGTTTGCCATCCTTTCATAGTCATCAGATACGACCCATTTGGATGTTCATAGGCTCTGTACTTACCATGGAAACACCATCCCAAAACCCATGGAGTTTGACAAATAACAGTGGATCGACACTTGATTTATGCTCAGTTAATGATATATTTGCTGTAAAAGTCACCTTTTCTTCAGTTTCTTCTGTTTTGATATAATTCATGAAAATCCAAATTAAATATAGGAAATTTAATGTAGGAAAATACATGATTTACAGTGAAAAATGCAAAATACAGAAGATAATGTTATAATGAATTGTGATAAATCACTTATGAAAGGTTAAATAGAGAAAAAAATTCACATGATTTTGTATCCACTTTTCACAAGCTTTCATGTTAAACTACGTAACAAACTAGGGATAGCCAAAGAGAAAAACTTCCTATCTGAAAAATGCACTTAAAACTAAAAAAAACCTTGCAGAATGCTATTTCTTAATGATACCCAATAAATAATACACTGTTTTGGACTATACCACTATTTACAAATAGGAATCTGCAAGAAAACAAACTTCTCTAAGTGCATTTTTCAGACTGGAGGTTTTGCTCTTTGGCTGTAGCAATGGAAAATGAAGAAAATATCTCAGAAAAATACTCCTGCAAGATCTAGAACACTTACTACTAAAGACTTCTACATCCCCTGTGCAAAAAGGAGCACTTCATTCCTCCCCACAGCCATCAGACTATATAACAGTTCACAGTAACACCCCCAATCAATAATATAAATATGTAAATACTATTTAAATGTAAAATTTTAAGAATGTATAATTCTAATTCTCTATTTATATACATTCATTCATTCATTCATTTTCTGAACCCGCTTTATCCTCACTAGGGTCACGGGAGTCACTTGGAGCCTATCCCAGCTACATAGGGGCGAAGGCGGGGTACACCCTGGACATGTCACCAGTTCATCACAGGGCTGACATATAGAAACAAACAACCACTCTCACATTCACACCAATGGGCAATTTAGATTAACCCATTAACCTATCAGCGCATGTCTTTGGATGGTGGGAGGAAACCAGAGTACCCGGAGGGAACCCACACAGACACGGGGAGAACTATTTATATATATTTATATAAATACCAAATTTCTCATTTTCTTATATATTTCACTCTCACTTGTGGTTTTTTTCAACCTGTCTTTCTCTTGCACTGGTGTGTTGTATGTTGTGGCTGCAAACTGTGAAATTTCCCCATCAACAAAGTCTATCTCATCTCATCTCATCTCATCTCATCTCATCTCATCTCATCTCATCTCATCTCATCTCATCTCATCTCATCTCATCTCATCTTATCTTATCTTATCTTATCTTATCTTATCTTATCTTATCTTATCTTATCTTATCTTATCTTATCTTATCTTATCTTATCTTATCTTACCTTACCTTACCTTACCTTACCTTACCTTACCTTACCTTACCTTATCTTATCTTATCTTATCTTATCTTATCTTATCTTATCTTACCTTACCTTACCTTACCTTACCATACCATACCATACCATAACCCTTTAAAGCCTGATGTGCCATCACTGACACACCCTGTGCATATGCAGTTTGGATGACTAAAACTCACTGAAAAAATCCCACTTCTTTCTAAAACCTGAGATGTTGTGCTTTATAGGCTTTACTGAGTCATTACAGTAATTTCATTCACACCTGTACAAGAAGCTCGAGAAGAAGCCATTTTAGCAGTATTATAAAATGCAGTAAATTGTAAATTGACTGCTAGAGTTTGAAAGTTCTATGTGCTTTGAAAAAATGGCCAAAAGGACTCACTCACAGCATATTTTCTAACCTTTTTATGGTCAAAATAAGAAAAAAAGTCCAGACGGCCAATTTTAGGCTTAGGGTTTAAAGGGTGAAACATATTGCTAGTTATTATCAAAATACACAATCAATTATTGTATTAAACTTACACTGTATTATCATTATTATTTAGCCCTCATTATCTTTTTTTTTTTGGTCTAAACTCATGTATGCACTATTGTATACAACTGACAGCTGGATCGTTTCTGTTTCTACAATCATGTTTAAACAGGAAACACATAAACATTTAAGGACCAGTTTGATGGAGCTCCTTACCGAAATAGACAGAGTATGATGATGGCGATGGTCAGAGAAATGAGGGACACGGTGTGGCCAATGGTGTAACCCACTTTAATAGCGCCATAGAACTCTCCCTGCAAAAACACATTCAGTTAAAATCAGATCATGAAGCCCCTGAAGTGCATTCGGCATTGGGGGGTTGTTATACCGACCACATCTTCATCTGAGGTGCTGTTGGGATTGTACCCACAGTCTATTATGTAGGAGTCCAGGCTTATCGGGGTCCAGCCATCTTCAGTGCAGGTCTTTGACAGATTACCTAATGAGCAGAGGGACAAAGGAGACACTGAACATAAAAGAACTCTACCAATTTATTTTACTAGCATCATGATAATATGCATGTGATTGGGGGGAGTTTTATGAGCTGCGAGGCAATACTTTTCCTACACGTAATTATGTCAGAACAAATGTGTATCCCTCAATGGAATTCTCCCAAACACTAAAAGGAAATGGAGGGACTGAAGGGGGATCAGTTGTCCCACCGGCCCAGAGATTCCGAGACATTTCCCATGTGTATTCGACTCCATCTGTTCCTTAATTACTCTCAGGCTGCCCACACACACACACACACACCAATGGGCCAACAGTCCACCAGTGGGATATTTTTATTCTGCCATGCCCATGGAGGCAGGATTGAAAGGTCCAAGATCATTAGACTGACCTTATAAAGAGAGGACAGACCATCTGAAGGAGAAGCAGGACCACAGTAGAGCTCAGTAAAGCAGAGCAGGAAATCACAAACAACCTCATACACATTAACTGGAGTGTCTTCTAGAGCTGCATAATATATTGTCTGACTGTTTGAGCATTGCCATTGCGATGTACGTGTGCGCAATAGTCACATTGCAGGTTCTGCAATGTAGGAGGTAAATGAACTCGCCGTGTTCTCATCTAATTTCAACCTGGGTACCTGACACACACTGTGCACAGCGATCCACCAATCACAATCGTTCTTAACCAGTTTGCCAAAGCAGACCACACCCCTGCACATGGAGTAAGTCGCTGGTAACAACATTGAAAAATGAGCAACGAACAAGAGAAAATCACCGAAACGAAGACTTAGTGTCAACAAGAAAAGCAACGTCAGTTATCTGGAATTATTTCAGCTCCAAGAAGGGCGATACTGAAAAGCGTGTTCTGTTTCGACAGTGTCTTGCACCTGTTACCACAGAAGGAAACAACTAATTTGTTTGACCATTTACGTCAGCACCACACAGCTATTATATCCACCTGAGTATTTTTTCATATCACAATATATATTGCTGCGTTAAAAAAAAAAAAAATCGCAATGTCAGTTTTTTTCCAATATTGTGCAGCCCTAGTGTCGTCCATGATCAATAAGGCCAAATGATAATTGAATCATTTTGTGACATTTAAATCCTATTCAACTAGGAGTCTCCATTGAATTGGAAATCCAGCAGCACTCAGACTAGACTAGACTAGACTAGACTAGACTAGACTAGAATAGAATAGAATAGAATAGAATAGAATAGAATAGAATAGAATAGAATAGATCTTTATTGCCACTATCACAATAAACAATGAAAATTTGTTTAGCAGCAAAAACAATTAGTGCAAAAAAGACTATAAAATATCACATAAAATACTGAAAAATGTCAACAATGTATGAAAGCAACAAGACAAAATTTTAAATATACATACAGTTGCAGAAAAATTTATTAGACCATCAAAAGTCATCAAAAACAATGGTTATGCAATCAAGTACTAATTCCTGTGTGTATCATGTGACTAAAACAGACAGAAAAGAAAACATGGAATGCCTAAAAGCACTGTTTTTGTAAGTACAATGCCATAGCTATTGATGTAAGAACTGAAGTGATTTTGGTTATTATCAAGAAAACATGGAAAATGGATATATATCAGCTCTGAAATTAAACTCTTATCAGCTATTTTTGTTGTTATCATTATATTTGTCCAAACAAATGTACCTTTAGTTGTACCAGGCATTAAAATGAACTAGAAATTGAAGAAAACAAAGGTCCGTTCCCTATTTTTAGCTTAAATTAAGTAAAAAAAAAAAATCTTGAATTAAGCAACAAAATCTGCCAATGAAACAAGTGAAAATCATCTTGATAAGATTTCTTGAAAGAAGATTTTCAAGATCTATTGTCTAAAAATAAGTTCATATATCTCACTGAAAAATTACTCTTTAGGTGATTATGTCTTATTTTAAGTGTGATGAGATATTTTAACCAGAAATAAGAAGAATACACTTGGTAATATTTTGATTTTTGCAGTCATGAATATTCACTGAGCTAGAACATACTTACATCCTTCAGTAGAGGCATCTCATGTAGTACGGAACATTTCTCTGTCTGTCAAGTAGTGAACCTGTCCCTGACCTCTGAACCAGGAAATACGAAAATATGAGTAAAAAACAGACTGTACGAATCCAGTGTGAATGCACCGTGGGATTAATTCCAAATCACCAGAGGTCCAAGGGTTATATCAGTCTTGTGTAAATGAGGCTGAGGTTATGTGTTTTTCATTAAGGGTTGTAAATATTGATCCTAAAGCCCTATTTGCACAGGACTAAATTCATTTGAAGACCTCTGGAAATTTGCACTAATTGCTCAGGTGAACTGTGATCTTGTACCCATGTGACTTCATGATTTCTAGAAATTCCTTGAATGAGGCCAGCAAACATAGAAATCTGTTATAATATTAATGAAAATGCAAATCAACACTGATGTGTGTCTGCAATCATTCTGCCTATTTTTCGGTTGATGACTATGGAGACTGCACTGGCTATTATAAATTAATTCAGGATGGAAACCCATCCACTGACAGGAAACTTGAAGAATGTTCAGAAGAATACTGGAAAATTACACGTTACTTTGCACCTTAGTGTTTGATACTGTTTGTCCAGATTTTCTACAGCTCTTATTCTTATAATTTACTAGGTATAGTGTGTTTGCTCTTGTATTATATTCTATTTTCACTGTTTGTTATGCTGCTGCAAGACAATTTTCCAGTTTTATCTATCTATCTATCTATCTATCTATCTATCTATCTATCTATCTATCTATCTACCTACCTACCTACCTACCTACCTACCTACCTACCCATCCATCCATCCATCCATCTACCTACCTACCAACCAACCAACAGAGGTGTCAAAAGTATTCTCATTCATTACTCATGTAGAAGTATAGATACTAGCATTTAAAAAGACTTCTGTAGAAGTTGAAGAATTTCATCAAGCTTTTTACTCTAATAAAAGTGTAAAAGTACTGGTTTCAAAAATACTTAAAATATAAAAGTTAATGTTAGGGGAAAAAATGTCATTAGTACAAATGCTTAGGCCGCACCACAGGGGTCTAAACATTTTTCTAAAGGCCATAATGACTATTATGTTAAAATGTTAATGTTGAAAAATTTGGGATGCACTAGGCTACCTGTTTCTGCTGTATATATACCCATTGAAAATGAACGCATTTTAGTCCAATGCAAATGTATTAAAGAACCATATATGTGCACTACTGAGCATTAACATGTGTTTCATGGAGCGGAAGATATGATGACTAGTTGAATATAAGTTGAATTGTACGTGATGACTAGTCACGTACAAACCAATGGGGTGTCAGAATGGTATATGTTTATAGTTCTCATCCAACAACAATCAAATTCACTCTTTCCAGATGACGCAATTTATTTGGATCGTTTTTCTTTTATTTGAACGATGACAAGCTGGAATAAAAACAAACCGAAATGAAATAGGAGTAACAAGACTATTTTTAAAATGGAGGAGTAGAAAGTACAGATAATTGCGTGAAAATGTAAAGAGTAGAAGTAAAAAGTTGGCTGAAAAATAATTACTTCGGAAAGTATAGATAACCAAATTTCTACTTAAGTAAGGTAATGATGTATTTGTACTTTACTTGAAACCTCTGTCTGTCTGTCTGTCTGTCTGTCTGTGTATCTCTCTATCTATGAAAAAAAAATCTCAAAAAATGATCAGTACAGTAAAAAACATGATTATATGTTACCACAGGATCAACAGTTGTAGCTTTTTAATAGTGATGTTGTGAGATAATGTCAATAAATTCAAATAAAATGACTTTCCAAATGTGTCAAAAGTATCAGCTTACATCTGTGTTGATGCATCTCATATGATTTAGAAAAAGCAGCCAGTTCTGCTTATTGTGATGTTATTCATCCATATAACCATGGTTAACCATTAACCACATCCTCTTTGCATATCAGAATGCAGTAACGGACCTGCGAGGGCTATTATTTACCCTGTGCAAATATTTTGTTTATGGCAACACATTTCCTCAAAATATGATCCTTTTAATGCTTCAATTTGTGAGTATTAGTGACATATTGTTAGTGATCCACCATAAGAGACAGTGGTTGTTTTGTTCCCTCTTTTCAGTGAAAGCTGCCGTGTTTGATAGTTTTTTTTAGTGTCACTGGACAAAGATTCTGTTCTCACCTTTCATTATATTGTAATTCAAGTCATCTAAGAGGAAACATGACTTGTACCTACTTTTGGGCTGCAGGAAATCCATCCCATGAAGCAGATGTTGGCTAATCGCTGGTGTTTTCAGAAGGGTAGAGGGGTTGAAGATGTAAATGAAAGCTGTTATTAATGTTAACTGATCAAATTCAGACATGATATAATTTCATTTATCTTTATATTTACTCTTTTGAAAGTGTGATGGTGTCCCAGCTCCTGCAGCTTTAAGGTGATATAAACTTAATCAGTGGCATTATTGCAATTTAACACTGAAAACCATCTGTGTATCAATGGAAAAAAAGAAGAAAATAAAATCCATTCAGAGGTAATGTATAAACATGGCAGTGGAAAGGCGATTCACTCCCTCTATAGATCTAAATTATTCTCATTATTCTCATTTTCCTGTGATGACACACCAATGAAAACATAATTATGGAAATTATATGCAATTTCTGCAACAAGATCCTCCTAAATCCCACTAAATCTTACACACTGGCCCATAAAGCCTCTGGTAAAAATACTTTTCCATCTGACTATATGGCAGAATTCCACATAACAAAGCTACTTTACCCCATGCTGCTCACTTCTTAGCATGCTGTAAGCCAAACTTTGCATATATTGTGTGCTTGTATGAAGCTGCTATGAGAAATATTAACCCATAAAGACCCAAACATCCACCGGCAACCAAAATAATTCACTGATATAAAATGTTTAATACCTGTTGATCCATTAATCCTATCAATACATGATCATAATTGGTGTAAAATGCAGTTTGTCATCTTTTCATAGTCATCAGATACGACCCACTTGGACGTTCAGAGGATCCGTAGTGAACACTGAAACACCGTCATCTTCTACAACATTGATTCACCAGTAAAACTCATGGAGTTGGATCAGTGACAATGGATAGAGACATTGTTTTATGCTCATTTAATGACATATTTTGATGAAAATGTCAGTTTTTATTTAGTTTTCTCTGTTTCTGATAGAATAACTCTCAACTTTAATCTGAGATTTTATGAACATCTACATGATCAGTAAATTAAATATTGGAAAATATTAGATTTGTACTGGAAAATGCAAAATACAGAAGATTATTTGACGATAAATGGTGACAAATCACTTTAATCACTTTTGTTAAATATAGAGAAAAAAATAATTTGAGAGATACCACAAACTATCTTCTTCAGTTTTCTCTGTTTTGGATTTAATAACCTTCAGCTTTAATCTGAGCTTTAACCCATACATACCCAGTGCTACTTTTGTGTCAGTTCCCAAATGAATTTTTCTCTATATTTAACCTTTCTTAAGTAACTTGTCACCATTGATTGTAATATTATCTTCCTTATTTTGCGTTTTTTCAGTGTAAATCATGTATTTTTCTATATTTCATTTACTGATCATGTAGCTGTTCAGTAAAGCTCAGAGTAAAGTCGAGGGTTTATATATCAAAAGCACAGAAAATTCAAGAAAAAGTGACTTTTTCAGCAAAGATATCAATACCTGAACATAAAAACAAGTGTGTCCATCCACTGTCATTGATCCAACTCCATGGGTTTTACTGGTGAATCAATGTTGTAGAAAATGAAGGTGTTTCCACGGTAACTACAGAGCCTCTGAATGTCCAAATGGGTCATATCTGATGACCATGAAAAGATGACAAACTGTATTTTACACCAGTTATTTACATAGATTGACAGGATTAGTGGATCAGAAGTTATTAACCATTTTAGATGGATGCTGGTGGATGTTTGGGTCTTTTTGGGTTAATAAACATCTACATAATCAGTACATTAAATATAGAAAAATACCTAATTTTCACTTAAAAATGCAAAATACAGAGCATAATATTAGAGTAAATGATGACAAATCACTAAAGAAAGGGTAAAAATAGAGAAAACTTCATTTGGGAACTTCCACGAAAGCAGCACTGGGTCTTTATGGGTTTACAAGCAACAAGTAAAATACCTGGAAATATTAAATAAAAACAATTGCAGTTTGGCTGCTAAATGCTAAACTATGCTCACGCGCTCACACCTCTTTGGACTTGGTGAGTTATTAGTGTTTTATTGTGGAAAACAGCTGCAGTCCAAGACCTAAAAGCCCCTGCAAATGTAGTGAAGCTAAAAATAGCTCCAATGCATTTACAACCCACTAAAAGGCTGGCTTTGCTGTTTGCACTGTGGTTAAGGCATGCAGTACCTTCATATGGAGGATTGTGATGTTTGACACATTCAAGTGCTGTGATAGTTTCTGCGTTATGATCACATTAGACTCTAAGCGCCACTGAAATAGACACTGTAATGGAGGTTTTTAATTAACATTTTGCACCACTATGTATCATTTACGTTCCGCTGTTTACTACAGAAGACTAATGTGTGTCCTCAATATCTCACATTTTATACTATACTATTAGAACCTGAACATTACTCTACAGAATCTATAGAATAATGTTCAGACGCTAATAATAAATTAGCTTCTGAAAACATTCATGAAGCGTATCCAATCCCATAACTGCAGCATGAAGCAGATTGACATCGCTGTGATTTTATTCAGTCTCTAATTGTGCAATATTTATTTGTGGCATTTCCTCATCTCGTCTCCTGTCAATAAAGACAGAAAAGCTGCACGTGTTGGCAAAAAAAAATGAATCCGTGCTATGAATGCAGCTAAAGAAATCAAAATGTTAGCCATTCCTCAACATTTCCCAACCGTATCGCTGCACAGGCGCTATCAAATCAAGGCCGAGTTGGGAAATGACCAACAATCCAAAGTCTTAGAATGTATTTGGCATTAAAATATGGGCAGCTCACAAATACCTGAGCGCCGTTTTGCAGAGAAGATGGAGGCTTAGCTTCGTCAAACAACATGACAAGACACAAAGGCAATGGTAAGCCCCTGCTGTTTCAGCCCATGCCACCACTGGATTTGGCTTGTTTGAAGGATTGCCAGAAGAATGCTTTCATCATCCCCCGAAAACATGACTGCAAGGATTTTCAGTGCCATGCACGACAACAAGGAGTGCTCTAAAGAGTTAATCACCCTCTCAGCATTTTGATTTCACGTTTTTTTTTTTTATTACGGCATCGTCAAATACTTTATCCTTCCGCATTATATCTTGGAGGATGATTCTTATTAGCGTGGAACACCATAACTGAGGCAATCTGTCATGTTGTGTGTGGATGAGGGGTGAGTCCCATGTTATTAACCCATAAAGGCCCAGTGAATGAATTTTTCTCTCTATTTAAGGCTTCTTAAGTGATATATCACCATTTATTATTATATTATCCTCTGTATTTTGCATGTTTCACTGTAAATCATGTATTTTCCTATATTTAATTTCTTATATTTAACGCATAAAGACCCAAACAACCACCATCTACCAAAATCATCTACTGATATAAACTGCTTAATCCCTGTTGATTCTCTAATACATGTAAAT
The DNA here is from genome assembly GCF_902148855.1 of Sphaeramia orbicularis. Taxonomy (NCBI): domain Eukaryota; kingdom Metazoa; phylum Chordata; class Actinopteri; order Kurtiformes; family Apogonidae; genus Sphaeramia; species Sphaeramia orbicularis. The sequence goes on from NC_043973.1 coordinate 41,658,354, forward strand.
AATTGGTGTAAAATACAGTTATTCATCTTTTCATGGTCATCAGATATGACCCATTTGGACGTTCAGAGGCTCCATAGTTACCATGGAAACACCGTCATCTTCTACAACATTGATTCACCACTAAAACCCATGGAGTTGGATCAATGACAGTGGATGGACTCACTGGGTTTATGTTCAGTCAATGATTGATTTTGCTGAAAAAGTCACTTTTTCTTCAGTTTTCTCTAATATTGATATAATAATCCTCAACTTTACTCTGAGCTTTTATGAACATCTACATGATCAGTAAATTAAATGTTAGATAATACCAGATTTTCAATGGAAAAAAAAAAAAAAAAGCAAAATACAGAAGATAATATTACAATAAATGGTGATAAACCACTTAAGGATGGTTAAATACAGAGAAAAATAAATTTTGGAACTGCTACAAATGTCACATTGATGTTAGATGTTCATAAAAACTCACAGTAAATTCAAAGATTATTAAAACTGAAGAAAAAGTGTTTTTTTTTTGGCAAAATATGTCAATAACTGGACATAAACCAAGTGTGTCCATCCACTGTCATTAATCCAACTCCATGGGTTTTACTGGTGAATCAATGTTGTAGAAGATGACGGTGTTTCCAAGGTAACTACAGAGCCTCTGAACGTCCAAATGGGTGATATCTGATGACCATGAAAAGACAACAAACTGTATTTTACACCAATTATTGACAGAATTAGTAGATCAATAGGAATTAAACACTTCAGATCAGTAGATGCATTTTGTTTGCCAGTGAATATTTGGTTCTTTATGGGTTACAAGAGATGAATGTGTGTGTGTTTGTGTCGACCTAGAAGGTAAGGAGTTCATGAGAATGGCAAACTCTATCTCTACTAAATTTATGACTCGGCCCCTGAATCTCCGTGGCGCCATGTTTCGTAATCCTTGTTTTTTTGTGTGCGAGGCTTATAAAATGAACTGTGCGGAATGTGTCAATAACTTGAGTCTTTCACAACACCTGAAAAGAAGGTAAGTGACACCGTGACACACTTAAAAAAAGGTCAACTTGGTGAGAATTATAAATCAGAACTACAGTGTTAGGAACCTCTTCAGCACTAAATTGATGTCTGAAGAACAAACGGTGGTGGAGCGACATAAATATTACAAATAGCTCTTTTTTTTCTTTTTTTGCACAGATTTTCTCACCCAGCGGCAAGTCTAATTTACAACAGAGTCCAAGACTGTTCATCATGGTGTAATGAAGTCCCTCTTACATGACCTGAGAGCAGAGCAGGTTTTACCATCAGAGACCTGCACCAACTCACTGATTTACTGCATAATTGATTCTGAGCACTTCAGAGCCACGCAGGTCATTTATAATCTTCGTTTTTTTGCTTCGTCTTGGTCTGTGGCCTGTTGATCCTGTTTGGCCTTTGACATGTCAGTGAAATATATCTCATGTGTTCAACCCCACAGAACTAGTGATCTCTCATCTGTCTGCTCACTCTTTCTGGGTTTTTATTTTTCTTTTTCCCATCAGGGGGGCTTTACTCTCCCAGGCCACACCATCTCCCATCTGGGTCAAATCACAGCTTCCCATACACTGATGATAAATCTTAGGTGTAAGACCCTTTTGTGTCCTGAATGTGGTAGAAAATACTGAGGTGGAGAGTCCTTTTACCACTCAGGTTGGGTGTAAAACCAGTCACATACACGTGAAATCTGGAGCGTTACACTTGTTCAAAGTACGAAAAATTCTGAGTAACTTCATGGGTCAGGCACCAGTACGTACTGAACTGAGAGGTGCAACAACTGAGACGAAAATAATCTAGAGTTATTGTCTCTGCACCACTTAAAGGAGTGATATTTAGATTTTTTAAATGGAATTATGCATTTTAAAACATTTCCCTGTGGTCTACATAAACTTTAAATGCTATGCTTGGGTCTGAATTCTTCATTTTCAACTTCAGTTTCAACAAGTCATGTCCTGGATGTGATTTATTATTTTGCTGAAATGTTGATTTTTTTTTTACCTTAATGGAACAGAGCATATGTGCATGTGGAAAATGGAACAACAATGCACAGAGTTCAATGTCTTAAAGGAGTGATATTTTGCTTTTTTAAATGGAATTATGCATTTTAAAACATTTCCCTGTGGTCTACATAAACTGTAAATGCTCTGCTTGGGTCTGAAGTCTTCATTAATTCAACTCCACAGGTCCATCTTCAACCCTATTTCTGAAAAAGGTCGTTTTGAGCGCTGGCCCTTTAAATACAAATAAGCCACTTCACGCCCCATCCCCTACAGGTTATTGATCATGCTTTCTGTCCCGTTCAGCCACTTGTGTTCATTAATACAACCAACAACTGAACATTTTAGTTAATCAGCTCGAAGTTTGGACATATTTTCAATTTTTACTACAACTGCTGCTGCTGATAAACACTTATGTCGTACTCAGAGAAATGTTTGTCGGAAGTCTTGACCTTATATGTGCAAATTTAGTGACAAAGCTAGTTAGAAAACGTAACAAATTAAGAAGGAATTACAACAGGTTGTATAAATCCAGCTGATTTTTGCCAAAATTAATATAAAGATAGCTTTGCAACACCTGGAGGGTTCAAATTCAAACTTGATGAACTATTAGGGTCCAAATACACAAATAAATGAACCAAAGACTAATATAAGTGGGTTTAGTAAAATATGACCCCTTTAAAGCTACAGACAAATGGTCAATATTCACATTTAACCACAATATACACTTATTTAAGACGTAGAATGATGAAAATTATGTAAATGATAAAACAAAACAAGTGGTCCCTAGTCTTGTTATTAATGCTTATTAAGTTCATTTTCTTCATTTTGATTTAATGATGTGAATGTCAAATGAAAATAAAGAAAACTAACACACTCTTACACACTCTAAACATGAAATTGACATAAAAGATGTGGTTTTAAGATTAAGTAAATGAGAATATTTACCAACTTAACAAATAGGACAATAAAATGGAAAATAAAACAGTGGTGATACTTACAGACTAATGACTAAAATTGTTTCATTATTGCAGGGTTGATAAAAATAAGAAGAGACAATTAAGAAATACTGGACTGAATTGAAGTGAGTTGAGTGGAAATCATGCATATCTTACTAAAACTCGCAAGAATTTTCCATTAGAATTTAGCATTTTCAATTTTAAATTGAATTTAAATTTGGAATGTTGTAAAGTATTTTCTTTATGAATTTTAAAATTTTAAATTGATTTTGGAATTGTACATATGAATTCAAATTTTACATTTTTTATTTTAAAATTTCATTCAGAGTTTTACTTTGCAAGAAGAATTTTACATTTCGATTTTTAAATCTGAATTTTCTTTTTTTTTTTTTTAATTCTTTATTCTGTATGTATCCCATTGCTTTCTTCATAACCATATTTACTGATATCTTTTGTATATTTATTTATCTATCTGAATAAAAAGGCATCATCACTATTACAGAATAAAGATAACGATCTAAATATTAACTGGTATTAGAGCTGCAACAATCAATAATTAAATTAATCAGTAAAAAGGTTACATTTATGTGATTCCTGCCTCTCTTATTTCAGTATTATTTGGTGTCTTTCCTCCTCTATGACAGTAAACTGAATACATTTGAGTTGTGGATCAATTTATCATTTAAGAACATCATCTCAGACTTTGCACTTTTCACCATTTTTTGACATTTTATTGTAAAATCAATTTAAAAACTTATCAAAATGTTAATTGACAATGGAAAAAACCATTAGTTGCAGATCTAATTGAATCTGATTTATGTTTTCTTATGCCTTAACCTACTCTTAACTCTCCTTTTAGCCTGTTAGCTGCTAAATAGGTATCTGCTGTTGACACCTGAGAGGAAATATGTGTGTCCATAAAAGCTCTATTACAAGCCCATTCCAAGGTGATTCGACTACTGTAAAGAATGATATCTCAAGGGTTGAAACTCAAGAGTTGAAAGTGAAGCGTTTCTGCCAGCTGAACACAAACAAACAACTCCATCATGTAATTACACGGAGGAAATTAAGCATGCTAATTAATATCAAACTTTCATATACAGGAAACTCAGAAGGGAATAAACAAAAGCACGACTCGCACTCAGCAAATTCTCAAGACGGCGGTTTTTCTTTATATATAATAAGCACCACATCCCAGGGAGACTCTTGCATATTAAAGCAGGAAATAAACAGCTTGTGTCTTTGATCGGAGGTGGTGCAAGGATATGAAGCTGTTTGTGTTTTGTTGTACCATATGATAAGAGTGGCCTTTGTGCTGCGTCTTCTTCATCTTCGTTGTTTCCATCATATGGCTGACATGTGATGTAATACATGAAGTCAACTTTAATTGCTTTTTATGCATCAGTATCAGGATGTGAAGCAGGATGAATACCAACAAAGACCCAACAATGGTAGGCTTTTGTCATATTAATAATGAAAAAGAGATTATCTGACAAAGCAGTGATTCTTAAAAATAACTAACATTTCCATCTGCACATACAAATTACTCTCAAAGACAGATATTTATTAGTGCCCTAGAATACTGAGGCATAAAACATTATACTGTGAAGAGCATTTTTTCAAATTAAAACCAATTAATCTAGTTTCACTAATTTAAAAGTTGTAAATATCTAAATCTTTGCTAAATGCTAATGTTACTGCTAGTTACAATGTGTATTAGGATGCAAGGACTGGATTTCCTCTTACAAGGATGATTAATTAAGTGAGTTTAACCTCAACCTTAACCTTAAATCACTGACTCAAGTAGTGCTGGACGACCTCACAATATTACATCATGATCATAATTTATTAAATGGTCTACATTTCAGAGGAGCTGTACAAAGTGTATCATTAAATGTCACAAATTTCCTGCTCAATTTCCTTTTAAATGCCACATTTATCAGTGTAAATATGGTATTTTACAGGTTGACATCAACCTGTGGATTTGTAGCGTTAATATCAAAAGCACACATTGCTAAACTAGCAAGTATATTTTAGTTCTTTCACACCAAAACTTTAGCATTTGTTGCTACGTAAGTGCTTGGTTTAACTCCAGATCAACTTGCACAGTTTGTGTGATCTGTTGTTTTGCTGCTGCTGAAGAAATAATGATAAGAATCAGTATCAGCTTTAAATCTGGCATCTGCATTGAGTCAAACTGGGACACTGCAATCTACGTATTTAATGGAAACAATGCGGCTTTATGTATAGGAAAAATGTGGCCCAAAATAAAGAGGGTTTTTGGGAAGATAACAAAAAGACAGCACATATAGTCTTAGCCTCCAGAAACCAGGGAAAACTAGAGAGAAAGTCATTATAGTTTGGTTCTATCTCAACCCTTTATCAGGCAAGTGACTATTTTTGGTCATTTCCACATACATTACAGGACAGTGAGAGCAACAGTTACAGTGAGGACAGTGAGTCAACAATCTCAGGTCCAATGTGGTCCACAGGGTCTGTAAGGTCCACCTCTGCATGAACAGTGAGTGTACCTGCTTTGTTAGGTACCATGAAGTAATGGTACTAATGTAAGGAACGATGTTCAAAGGGATCATGTGTGCTTGAGTTTGACCCTTCAAGGTCACTCAAGGCCAAAGGTCATCGACCCAAATGTAAGTTCATATATGACTTCCCATCAGTGCTCACTAAATTGATCTCTCTAAGTATTTCCATTTTATAAGCCATCAAAATATGGCACGTTATAAATGCATTTTAGATATTTCCGAAATTGGTCAAAAACTTTTCAAAACTGTGAACAAGATTTGTAGACAATGTCCCAAGGAAGCTATATAAAAAATGTAAATGAAACTGACTGGTAGTTTCGTCAGAGAAGATGCAGACGCCGAACACAGCACCTTCTCAGTAGCTCATGGCCTATCGACCAGTGAGCTAAAAATAGGACCAAGGGTCCTGTAGTCCAACGGCATATTTAAAGACATTAATTGACATTCGTTTGACCTTTCAAGGTCACTCAAGGTCCAAGGTCATGGTAGCAACTGAAAGCCCATATGTGACTTCCTACCTTTTGTCAACAGTAATTATATCAATATCTTCAACTGTGTTGAAGTCATAGCACTTTGAAATCTGTCCCATTATAAACCAATGGGGATTGTTAAAAATTTAAAAAAAAAAAATCAAAAATCCATATTTTTCAATTCTTTGAATAAACTTGGTAGATCTTGCCCCAATGAACTTCTGCTATGAATTTCAGTTGATTCTAGCTGATGGCTTTGGAGAAGAAGTTTTTGAAAAATTGTTTACAGACAGACAGACAGACAGACAGACAACAACTGATGCCAATAGTCCATCAGACCGTTGGACTAAAGGGTGAAGTAAAAATGTAGATATTTGGGCAATTCATGACATTTTTTCCTACATGGGTCACGAGGAGACATAAAATTGACTTTATGTGCCTCAAGTTGAAGACGTTTGGGAAGCACAGATCTGACAGACTGATACTGTGGACTGTGTTTTACCTGCTGGAAACTTCAAACAGTCTGTCCTGACACTGATTTCACACATTTCACACAAAACCCACTTGACTCTTACGTGTAGGAATGTCTCCTGAGAAGTAGAAGAGGTATTTGGGACAGGGTATGGTGACCACCTCCCCGACTTCAGCCATGGGCCAGCAGGTGATCTTATCCCACATGACAGAACAACCTGACAAAGAGACAAAGGCATGTATCAACAAGGAAATAACAGGAATACAAAGAGAATAAACATGAAGGAACAAGCACCATTCTGCACTGGTGAAATGTTGAAAAGCACTTCTACTCCAGTTTTTCCTACCAGCACTTACCTACTAAATACATCTCAGAGGCAACCATAGCAGTTTTTAACCTGCTACTTCTATTTGCTTTAGTTTTATTTCAGATTACAATTTTCAAAGCCAGCAAAAAACTGTGTTGATTTTTAATGTTTTTGATAAACTGAACAATGAGGTGTCCTCATATGGATTAACCCTTTATTGGGCAAGTAACTATTTTTGGTCATTTCTGCACCCATTACAAGACAGTGACAGCAATAGTTCCAGTGAGGACAGTGAGTCAACAGTCTCAGATCGAATGTTGTCTACAGGGTCTGTAAGGTCCACCTGTGCATGAACAGTGAGTGGACCTGCTTTGTTAGGTACCATGGAGTAATGGTACTAATGTAAGGAATGATGATAATGTGGATGTGGACAGGTGTCTGGATCAGCATTTATGTGGTTCTAATATTCTAAAATACATGTTCCTTTAACCATACTTGTGTTTTTCTTGTATTTTTTTTTTATATATATATCTCTTGTATTTTTTTTTTTTTTTGCCACTTATGGGCAAGGAACCAAATATGGTAACTTCACTGACCTTGATTTTCCACATAACAATAAAACATTTGGCAAAATTTCACAAAAGTAATAATGTCTTTTTATGTCCCTCCAATAACAAACTATGGTTGTAATTTGGAAGTTCATGGTATTTCTATGAGTCCCTTATAAAAGGTTAAGTTTAAATTCTATTCCTTAAACTAAATAACTCACAAAAATGCTAATGGAACAAGCTTGTTTTTTGTGGCTATAATAAAAACGCTTTAATGTTGTTTTACCTTATTTTACTAATAAATGTTTCAATGTTGAACAATAAGTTAGTACCTGTAGATTCCTGAAATGTTTTGACCATAAAGAAAGTTTAAAATTACAAATAATGATCTAGTTTCATCAATTTTCCCTCAGGATAAAAAAAAGCTACAGATGATAAAATAATTCTATCTAAAAACATTTTACTGCACAATGGATATGTTTACTTGTAAATGAGCATACTTTATAGAATTCAAACCTGTATTTGCAGTAGTACACATACATGGTGGTAATCCTATATATGATGAAATATAGAATATGTGTACATCTTCCACTTGTGTTTTTATGTGGTGTTTTCGCGTCCTTTCTTGGGGCTAAACATCAACCCAATTTGTGTAAATATAGAGCAGTAAAGTAATGAGCTCGGGTCAGTGTTACAGCCCTGAGTCCATAAGAGCCGGTGACCTGAGTTAACACCATGACTAATAAAGCAGCTCCGTCGTTACAGTGTTATTTCAATTCAACAGATCACCGTGACTCTCCTTGGTGTGTTTAGTCTCAGGACACAAAATCAGGTCAGAGCATCTCCACACCTGCTCGGAAAAGACTGGAAAAGACTATACACAGTGCAGATGACATAATTAAACAGATAATAAGTGTTTAATTGGCTTTAACAGCTTCTTGATGCTTGAGGTTTAAGTTAACACTGAAAGATCTGCAACTATTTTTGTGACTTCTGTGTACATTTTTCTCTACATTTAACCTTTTCAAGTCATTTATTACTCTTTATTATAGTACAGTCCTCTGCATTTAGCATTTTTAGTGTTATTCTCTATATTTAATTTACTGATTATGTAGATGCATATAAAAGCTAAAAATAAATGCCCAGGTTATTACATTAACGCAAAAAGACCCAAACATACACCAGCGACCAAAATCTAAAATGTTTAATACCTATTGGTCAACTCATCCTATCAATACATGTCAATAATTGGTGTAAAATACAGTTATTCATCTTTTCATGGTCATCAGATATGACCCATTTGGATGTTCAGAGGCTCCGTAATAGTAAAGTCAAACTGGTTTGAGTATTGTTAATTGAGTAAAATTAATTGGATTTTCTACCTACACTTAATTTATTCAGATGTGGTATATATATATATACATATATATATATATATATATATATATATATATATATATATATATATATATATATATATATATATATCCTATCAATTTAAATCAAACTATTTTGTATTATATTTTATCAACATATGTAAATATCTATTGTTCTATATGATGATGATTTTGTATTTATGGCATTTTTGCACACTTGTTGGTAAATTAATAACTGCTGTTTGTTCCTTTGTTGTTTATTTTCTTTAAGCATTTTCCACCTAAAGACTATTACTGCATTCAGTGCATGTGCATCCAAATGACCTGTGCCTGTGAGCTTTATTAAAAGAGGACAAAAAAAAGAGGAAAAAGTCATCCTAGGAATCTTTGTCTTTTGAGTGCAGTCCATTTGCCCAAACCTCCAGCAGACGTTCATGCCCTTTATTCAAGTTGGGGGAAATAGCAATGTAAAACAAAACCAGACAACTTGACAGTTATGAACGTGAAAATACCTTCGTCTTTTACAACATTGATTCACCAGTAAAACCCATGGAGTTGGATCATTGACAATGGATAGAGAAATTGTTTTATGTTCATTTAATGATATACTTTGATGAAAATGTCTGTTTTTATTTAGTTTTCTCTATTTCTGATATAATAACCCTCAACTTTAATCTGAGGTTTTATAAACATCTACATGATCAGTTAATTAAATATTGGAAAATAACAGTTTTGTACTGGAAAAGTGCAAAATACAGAGGATTATTTTATGATAAATGGTGACAAATCACTTTTAAAAAAATGTTGAATATAGAGAAAAAAATCATTTAAGAATTGCCACAAAAGTAGCATTGGGTCTTCATGGGTTAAAATGGGGAAAACTGAAGAAAAAGTGGATTTTTCAGCTAAATATATCATTAATTGAATATACAAACAAGTGTCCACAACCACTATCATTTGTCAAACTACATGAGTTTTATTGGTGAGTCAATATCTTAGAAGATGACAGTGTTTCTATGTTCACTACAGAGCCTCTGAACATCCAAATGGGTCATACCTGATGATGACGAAAAGCTGAGAAACTGCCTTTTACCTCAATTATTTATGTGTATTGATAGGAATAGGGGTTCAAAAGTTTTTACACATTCTAGATCAGTAGATGCTTTTGGTCTTAGATCTTAGAAGTTTAAACACTGAGATAACAGGCTGAGTGTCACCTCTGTTTAATCAACGTTGAGTCGATTCTTAGGACCTATAAAGACCAAGTGAAACTTTTATGGAGACTCCCAAATGAATTTTTCTCTCTAACCATTCTTAAATGGGTCATATTTTGTTAAATCCACTTTTATTAGTCTTTGGTTCATTTATTTGTGTATTTGGACCCTAATAGTTCCAAAAGTTTGAATTTGAACCCTCCAGGTGCTGCAAAACTATCTTTATATTCATTTTGGCAAAAATCAAATGGATATCTACAGCCTGTTTCAATTCCTGCTTAATTTGTTACATTTTATAACTAGTTATGTCACGACATTTGCACATATGAGGCCAAGACTTCTGACGAACATTTCTCAGAGTACACCATAATTGTTTGTCAGCAGCAGCGGTTGTAGTAAAAACTGAAAATATGTCCAAACTTCAAGCTGATTACCTAAAATATCAGTTGTTGGTTGTATTAACAAACACAAGTGGCTGAACGGGACAGAAATCACAGTCAACAACCTGGAGGGGGTGGGGTGTGAAGTGGTTGTTTTGATTGATTTTGATTTGATTGTTTATTTCGAGCATTCATGGAATACATGCAAATTCAAAATTTAAAAAAAAAAAATCATTCATTTATACTCGAAAAGGAGTGGGAAGAAGAAAAACTTTAAGTGGTTCATTTGCATTTAAAGGGCCAGCACTCAAAATGACCTTTCTGGTGTCATTAGTCAGAAATAGGGTTGAAGATGGACCTGTGGAGTTGAATTAATGAAGAATTCAGACCCAAGCAGAGTATTTACAGTTTATGTAGACCACAGGGAAATGTTTTAAAATGCATAATTCCATTTAAAAAAGCAAAATATCCCTCCTTTAAATGATTTACCACCATTTACTATAATAATATCTAATGTATTTTGCATTTTTTCAGTGAAAATCAAGAATTTTCCTATAGCTGACTCATTGACCATGTTGATGCTCAGAGTAAAGTTGAGGGTTATCAAATTAAAACAGAAAACTGAATAAAAAGTGACTTTTTCAACAAAATATAACATTAACTGAACATAAAAACAACTGTCTCCATCCACTGTCATTTGTCAAACTACATGGGCTTTACTGGTGAATCTGTGAACCTATTTACATGACCATAAAAATCTGTTAACTAGGAGTAATCACATAATTGTAATAATCAGATCTTATGCCTTTACATGTACTTCAGAAATGTGATATGTCACTTATGTTTTCTACAATTTAATTGTTTTTACACATGCACGGATGTAAAAGAATGAAATAAATCAGATTAGCAGGTATACACACACAAAGACAAAGGAGTATTGGAGAGAAATCCAGGTGTTAATCTGATTTGTCATTATCAGATTCTTGCTGTTTTCTAATAAAGCATATCAGATTATCCTGTTTACAAGGCCACTTGAATAATGTGATAAGTCCAGAAATCAGATAATGATTGGAGTGTTAGTGTGCATGTAAACAGGCTCAATGTTGTAGAAGATGATGGTGTCTTCATGTTCACTACGGAGCCTCTGAACGTCCAAATGGGTCATATCTGATGACTGTGAAAAGACGACAAACTGTATTTTACACCAATTATTTACATGTATTGATAGGATTAGTGGATCAACAGGTATTAAATGTTTTACAACAGTAGGTGATTTTGTCCGATGGATGTTGGGGCCTTTATGGGTTAAAATGAGTCAAACTTGATCATTTTAGCCGTTTTTCTTCAGATTGAACCAAAGCACAAGTGATAAAGGGCTGGAATTAGGCGCACGAGTGTTCAATCATGCATGGTGTAATCCAAGGCCAGAGGGGAGATTTGACTGGCTCTTGTTGACTTTAGTCCTTGTTGTGTCACTTCAGTCCTGGATCAGGTGTTGATCTCCTAAACCAGTGGTCCTCAGCTGGTCTGGCTTCAGGACCCACTATCACCCCTCAATGACAAGCCATGACCCAAATTTATAAACTTTAAACTTCTCAAATTTAATGAAAAGATGGTGTGTTTTGAACCTTAGATAATACAGAACATCACAGTATGCCAACACAGTTTAATGATAAACCAAAGTGACCAGCAGGTGGTGATGTGAAAAATAGAAATATTCCCTTTAATAGTAAATTAGGTACATTTTAACCAAAACCAGAAAGTGCACTCTAGGGTTTTTGTCCTTGATGTAGGTAAAATCATAACTGATGTGGTCAGCGTCATACCTGAGTTTTGGCATGATTTGAATAGAATCTTTTTATGCTGTGAAACGTCTGGTGATAATTACCCCCACACACATACATACCAAGGGGTATTGTTTTTGGTTTGGTTTGTTTGTTGATTTGTTTCTTTCTTTCAATGTTAACACTCTAGCAGCAAAACTGTTGGTTGAATTCATACCAAACTGGGTTTATTGACTGCCAATGACCCAGAATAGATGTGATTACATTTTGGGAAAAGTAGATCAAAGTTCACATTTTTTATGAATTTTTTAAATTTTTTATTTTTCCCCATTTACTTATAATGGGTGAAATTTCAAATGTCTGTAGCAGCAAAACTGTTGGTTGAATTCATACCAAACTGGGTTTATAGACTGCCAGTGACCCAGAATAAATGTCATAACATTTTAGGAAAAGAGTGTCAAAGTTAAAATTTTTTATGAATTTTTAAAAATCCTTTTTTTCTTCCATTTACTTATAATGTGTGACATTTCAAATGTCTATAAAATGTCAATTATGTTTTAATTTACTTCAGACTTGGCACATTTAGAGAGGCAATTAATACGCTAACATCACCATACATATAGACATGATAACATCGGCTGGATCAATGCCAAAATAAGCTACAATACGTGCGAGGGGCGGGGTTTGTTGTGCCTGGCACCACTTGTTAGCATTACAGTGGATTACTGCCAACTAATGATGGGGAGTGTGAATGAACGGCACTCAAAAAAAATAAAGCATGTGATTTGTTTCTTAACATTATTATTTGCCCAGGCAAAGGCTTGCAACCCACTGAAAATGGATATGCGACCCACTTTTGGGTCCCGACCCACCAGTTGAGAATCACTGTCCTAAACTATCACAACACAGAACTAGTCCAGAATCCACAGAGGGGGCTGTTGTCGCATACCTGTTGTTTTGTCGTCGACCTGGGCCTCACACAAGTCCCGCTCCCGGTCTATTTCCTTTTTGATGTCGCACATCTGATGCTGCGTTGAGAACACCTGCGAAGAGAACGTTTGACACTCATTTTCCTCTCACTTTCTCAAATGCACTGACATTTTCAAGACTGTGAGTCAAAGATCATTTATCTGGAGTCAGATACTCTGCTGCATGCGCTCTGTCTCTCCATGGGAAAGCTTCATATAACAAGGCAAACACATCTATAATCTCTTCTGGGGTTTTGAGATGAGCCTGACCCAAGCAGCCATTAATCACCTCACACAACACCCACGACAGATGCAATATCCATCTCATATCCCCTATTTCAACAGATTTTTGTGGGTGTGTTGAAGATTAATATCACATTACTTCTTCTTATGTTATCTATATTAGTATATGTTACTCTTTTTTGCACTTTTTCCCATTTTTTCACCTCACTTCTGAAACTGACACCACATTGCAATGAATAAATCAATAACAGCTGATTTTTTTGCAGTATTTTTCTTCGTCAGGCCAGGGCAATAATGAATGCGTTACATGTATCTCACTATAAATGATTAAAATCTGCCACCATCCCCATACTTATTAATTTAGATTTAAAATACATATCATTTTATTGATAGCATCATTTAATACTATATTGTACATATACTTTGTAGTTACACAGTTTGGACTGGTAAAGTGGCAAAAAAAATGTCAGAATTATGATGAATATCTTCTCTTTTTTTTTTCAACTTCTCCATCAAAACTGGAGGAACATATTGACCATAGATATAATGCATGAAGCATACAGGTTACTTAGAATTTTTATTGAGTGTGAAAGTCTCCAAATGAGCAATTATTCAATATATTGACCCTGTAATCTCTAGCTTTATTTTTGCTTCTTGATATTCATTAGTATATAATTGGTTTCTATTTTGGACAGTTGGGAGTTGTTCCGATCGACATTTATCCGTTACAGCCTCTTACAATCAACTCTACGTCACAGACATTGCATCCATTTGTAACTTAATTAGAAAAACATCACTTTAATTATAAGTGTAATATCACCGTAATCCCCCCTGCCATCAGACTCTGCACCACCTTAGTCTGATGACTCAGACTCATGGTCTCTTTTTTTATTAATCTGTTTTTTGGTTTGTTTGTTTGTTTGTTTGTTTTCTTGGGCTCATGAAAAAAGTTAATCTGTATCTGAATTTGTATGATTAAATAATTAAGTAAATAAGTTCCAAAACATTCATTGTCAGAATAAATAACTGTTTGCAGACAACAAATTGAAAATAAATTTGCCAACTTGATTTTGAATTTCAGATGGTTTTTTTTTTTTTTTTTTCCCAGACAGTGTTCACAAATGTTTCTTAGGTTTAAAGAATAATGCCAGAGCTCAGGTCATCATCCTCCCACCTGCTACTTGGAAGTCTTCACCTCTGCATGAAAAAACAACCCCCAAGCTACATCTACTTTACATAATTATGTGCCGCTTTACTCATTTTAATACCACAACTCTGTACCCAATATGCAAACTTTCCACCAACACTAATTTAAGAAACACACTGTCACTTGTTCCTTTGTTTAGCACCAAAACCATCCACCAGACATTTCTCTAGTGCAGGGGTGTCCAACCCTGATCCTGGAGAGCCACTATTCTGCATGTTTTAGATGCGTCCCTCTTCCAACACACCTGATTCAAATGAACATCAAGCTCTGCAGAAGCCTGATAACGACCGTCAGGTGTGCTGGAAGAGGCAAACATCTAAAACAGGGGTGTCCAATGCTGGTCCTCAAGAGCTACTATCCTGCATGTTTTAGATGTATCCCTCTTCCAACACACCTGATTCAAATGATAAGACTAACATCAAGCTCTGCAGAAGCCTGATAATGACAGTCAGGTGGACTGGAAGAGGGAAACATCTAAAACATGCAGGATAGTGGCTCTCCAGGACCAGGCTTGGACACCCCTGCTCTAGTGTAACTAAGACTACATTCAGACTGCAGGCAAATGTGGCCCAAATCTGATTTTTTTGCCCATATGTGACCTGTATCCGACCTGTTTGACAGTTTAAACAGCACCAATCCGATTTTTTTCAAATCTGACCCAGGCCACTTTCATATGTGGTCCTAAATCCGATATGTATCTATTATTTTGCAGTGAACTTCAGTCTGAGCGGGCAGGTCACATTTATCCGACATTTACATATTTGAAATGCGACAAACGTCATAATTCTGCATCCCAGGAGGAGGAGTGGCAGGAAAAACATACTTACTTCCATAAACACAGTGCGTGCCAGCATAGTCACGTATTACATCAGGACCTCTTTTGCACATGCGGGTCACTTCAGGGTCGCATTCAGTTCATACTCAAAACTGATAGAAGTCGCATTTACTGTGTGATATGAACGAGCACAGAAAAAACATCGGATTTCAGCAAAAAATCTGAATTGTGCATTAAGACCAGCTGTCTGAACGTAGCCTAATAGTGCCCATATAGAGGTGTATTAAATGAGGTAAAAAAAAACAACTAAAAAACCCCATCAATATCTACTTTTCATTTTGTAATAATTTCCACAGATTTGTCTGTTCATTTGCTTTTGTAATAAATTTCTTAAACTGTAAAGCGCCTTTTGGACACACACTCAAAACAGATAAAAGTGGCATTTGATGTGTAATATGAATGAGCAAACAAAAAAAATCTGATTGCACCAAAAAATCCAAACTGTGCATTTAGACCTGTTGTCTGATCATAGCCTAAGAGTAAGATAGAGTCTAAAACAGGGGTGGGCAATCAAAGTCCTCGAGGGCCGGTATCCTGCATGTTTTAGACGTTTCCCTCTTCCAACACACCTGATTCACATGATAAGCCTATCATCAAGCTCTGCAGAAACCTGATAATTACCTTCAGGTGTGCTGGAAGAGGGAAACATCTAAAACATGCAGGATACCAGCCCTCGAGGACCAGGATTGCAGACCCCTGATCTAAAATGTGCAAAGAATAAACCAAACCAATGCAACCTGCAGTCTCTAATGACAAAGTCCTGCCTGCAGACAAAATCCAAAAACTAACACATCCAATAAGAGATTATGTTTCATTCCAGCAAAATTGAGCAACCTTTCTTGCTCAATAAAAAAATCAACATGCAACCCTTTTGCTTCTTGCTTAATATGAATTAATATGTTCCTCCAGTTGTATGTGGCACCGATTTTTAGTAAAAAAAGACTATTACTAAATCATGTTTTGTCTTCAGTTCTTGGCCTAAAACAATCGATTAAAATCACAAAACAAATGATACCTTGAAAAAAATCAAGACTTCATCTAACACCTCAGATGCAGATCAACAAAGGCACTGAGTGTCTTTGCAGCACAACCATATTACTAAAGGTAACCTGGATTTGCGGTTTAGTTGCATGTGCATGTAATTTCTGAACCAGCTCAACTTAATATCGGGCAGCTGTGGCTAAGGAGGTAGCATTTCATCCAATAACCGAAGGGTTGGCGGTTCAAATCCTGCTCTGTCCTAGTTGTGTGACTCATGGGCAAGACACTTCACCCACCTTGCCTCAAGTGTTAACCACACTGGTGTATGAATGTGTGTGAATGTTTGGTGGTGGTTGGAAAGGGTGTAGTTTAGAACCACCAGAGAATGGATCAATAATGTAAAGCACTTTGGGTACTTTGAAAAGTGCTCTAGAAATCTAATCCATTATTATTACTAATAAAAAGTTGCATTTTTACCTTATTTCTTTATATTTTATGTCACTTCTTATTGCCTTTTTTCCCATCAGTTTGTATGTCAACGCCCCTTTTGCTTTAAAAAGTCTAAAAAATGTAAAACTGTAAATAAACATACCATTAACATGGGAGTCGTAGTGCGATAGTATGAGTTTCTGTATAATTCCCACCCCTTCAGCTACTGGACTCTGAGGATTTACCAGCAGAGATACCACAGACTCTCTACATGACCAGGAAGATTTACAGCTGTTACTTAGGTGGATGAGCCTTCTCTCTGTGGGCATTAATCAAATGGGTAGTATGGCTCTATTGTTAGCCGCCAAATGAACCCATATGACACCAGCCTTTCCCCGTCATCAAGGTGACTCTCCCCCATTCGGGTTATGATTTATCTCACTCCTCCGGCAACACAGCACGCCCTGGCTTACTTCTCCCACAGTGCACTCCTGGACTCTGATTGGAGAATATGCTGTCAGTGATGGATCAGCACAGTAAACTTCCCACACTCCATCACTATGATACTCCATCATCACTTTTCCCTTCCCTGCACAACTACCCATCTTCCCATCCCTTAATTTCCACCACAGAGGCATTTAAATAGCTTAAAGTCTCTGGATGTGTACAATGTAAAAATAAATATCGGCCCGCTATTACAAGGGCTCTGACCTCCAGCTGAATTCCTGCATGAATCATACATGCCTTTCTACAGGAGACAGTCGCAGATAACGATGGAAACCAGAGGAGTTGGACAAAGGAGACTGTTGCCATGGGACAGCAACTCGCACCTTGAAGCTACTTGTAATTCACCTTAAATCCACTAATTTAGACTGAATGGAGGTCTGTGAGGATGTAAACTCTGACAGCAGCCATTTTAGTCATGTTACATGAGTTTTTTTTTGTTTGTTTTTTTTTACGTTAGTAGAGCCAATAGGGTCTTTTAGTGTTTTAGTCTGCATTGGTATTTATTGATTATTTATTGTTGATTATTTAAATGCATTTACTCATAGTTGCTTTCAATGATCTTGTATTTGTGCACTGATTTATTTATGTTTGTCACATTGCACTTTAGATGTGGGCTGATGTCTGTGGTAAGCTGCAAACGAATTGCCCGTATGGGATAAATAAAGTTTTCTGAATCTGAATCTGAAATCAGGGGTGTCAAACATATGGCCTGTGAGCCAAAACCAGCCCAAGAAAGGCTCCGATCTGGTCCATGGGATGAATTTGTAAAGTGTAAAAATTACACTGAAGATAATAACAGTCAAAGGTGCCAAAATCATTTTAGTTCAGGGGCCACATAGAACCAATTCCATCTCAAGTGGGTCAGACCAGTAAAGAACCATCATAATAACAACTCCAAAGTTTACTGTTTGTTTTAGTATGGTCAAGTAAAATTACATGAAAATATTTGCATTTACAAAACGTCCTTTCACAAATAATGCAAATAAATGTAAAAATATGGAAATGTCTTAACACATAAAGACCCAGTACTACTTCTGTGGCAGTTCCCAAATGAATTTTCTCTGTATTTAACCTTTCTAAAGTGAATTATCACCATTTATTGTAATATTATCATCTTTATCTTGCTTTTGTCAGTGAAAATCAGGTATTTTCTTACATTTAAGTCAAAGGTATTCCTGATATAAATGGTTTAATCCCTGTTGATCCAGTAATACATGTAAATAATTGGCGTAAAATACTGTTCGTCATCATCTCCCATTTGGATGTTCGGAGGCTCCGTAGTTACCATGGGAACACCGTCATCTTCTACAACATTGATCCACCAGTTAAACCCATGGAGTTGGATCAATGACAGTGGATGGACCCACCAGGTTTATGTTCAGTTAATGATAGATTTTACTGAAAAAGTAACTATTTTTACAGTGTTCTCAGTTTTTGATAACAATAACCTTTGCATTTACTCTGAGCTTTCATTAACATTTACATGATCAGTGAATTAAACATAGGAAAATACATAATTTACACCAAAAAAACCCTCAAACTAATGAGGAAAATATTACAATAAATGGTGATAAATCACTTAAGAAAGGTTGAATATGAAGAAAAAATAATTTGGGAACTGACACAAATGTCACACTGGGTCTTTACGGGTTAATTTTCTTAAGAAATTTCAGGTTTTTCATGTTATTCACATTTTTCAAGAATCGTATGTAGATGTAAACATTTTCATAACGTAACTGTACTTTTTTCACTCCAAAACATAGAGAAAAGTTTGGAGTTGACATTATTTATAGGCTATTATGTTACTATTTTACCGGTCTGGCCCACTTTAGATCATATTGAGCTGCATGTGGCCCCAAAACCAAAATGAACAAGACACCCCTGATGTAAAAAGAGACAGAAAAACACAATCATCATCTGAGCACAGACTGTTTTGATGCATTTTAAGCTTTAGAGACTGAAAAAAGGAGAGTTCAAGTTACATACAGGGAGGATTAAATCAGTTAAATTTTGCAAAAAACAGGAAAACTAGAGGCTCAGCTTGAGATCTTATTTATTCGAAAACATCTTCAATTGCAACAAGGTAAAATTATCAAAAAAAAAAAAAAAAAAAAATCAAAGCTAAGAAGCAGGCATGGATACTCCTGACTGGACTGTCAACAAGTGTAAGCCAGTGTTGGATTTAGTGGAGAACTGCTGCACCCTGAGGTGAGTGCGCCAAGTTCATCCAAACAGCACCACAGGGGCAAATTACACTTACAGACATCTGAGCATCATCCAACACGTATCCTGCAGGTTTGAGTCACTAAACGTGTCCATTAATTGGAAAAGATGCGTTCACTTACCGGTTCAAGCAGCATGCAGGTCAGAAAAAGGAAAACGCTCTTGGAAACTTCCACCATGTCCTTTAAACTTGTTCCTTCCTTTTCAGCAAAATATGATTGTACCCAGGAGAAAATGATCCAAAAGAGGTGTAAATATAGAAACGCAGTGATCCGTCGCAGGTCGGTAGAAGCCCACGGTTCGTGACTCCGTGCGTCCTGCGCTCCGAGTGGAGTGTGGATCGCGCCTGTCTTGAAATCCACCTCCTTTCTTTTTTCCTCCTCCCACTCGTGCTTCACCTTCAACAATTCACTACAAGCCAATGAAATATTACCTGTGGACGTCAGAAGAGGAGGACGTGGACGTATTAACGGAGAGAAATGCCAAAGATACAGCAACTTTTAGGAGCTCTGAGCACTTTTACCAACAGTTTGCGTCGTTTTCTGTGGAGTTTGGCACAAAAATCTACAGGAATGCCACATACTATTATTATATATTCAACTATTCTTCTGTTTGTCTTAAAATGTTCATCAAATTACCAATAGAGAATAAGATTACATTACATTAGCCCATAAAGACACAGTACTTTTGTGATAGTTCCCAAATAAATTTCTCTCTAAAGTGATTTATCACAAGTTATTATAATATTATACTCTGTTTGGGTTTTTTTTCAGTGAAAATCATGTATTCTTTCTTATATTGAATTCACTGATCATGTAGATGTTCATAAAAGCTCAGATTAAAGTTGAGGGTTATGTTAAAAAACTAAGAAAACTGAAAAAAAGTGACTTTTCATGCAAAGATACTGATAACTGAACACAAAAAGGAGCATCTACAACCACTGTCATTGATCCAACTCCATGGGTTTTACTGGTGAATCAATGTTGTAGAAGATGACGGTGTTTCCACGGTAACTATGAACCCTCTGAACATCCAAATGGGTCATATCTGATGACTATGAAAAGCTGTAAAACTGCATTTTATGCCAATTATTTACATGTATTGATAGGATTAATGGATCAACAGTTATTAAACATTTCATAACAGTACATGATTTTGGTCGTTGGTGGATGTTTGGGTTTTTTTTGCTTTAGATTAGATTAGATTAGATTAGATTAGATTAGATTAGATTAGATTAGATTAGCCCATGAAGACCCAGTGCTACTTTTGTGGTAGTTCCCAGATAAATTTCTCTCTAGATTTCACCTTTTTTAAGTGATTTATCATCATTTATTATAATATTATACTCTGTATTTGGGGTTTTTTTCGGCGAAAATCACTTATATTCTTATATTTAATTCACTGATCATATAGATGTTCATAAAAGCTCAGATTAAAGTTGAGGGTTATTATATAAAAAACTGAAAAAACTGAAGAAAAAGTGAATTTCTCAGCAAATTATATCATTAATTGAACATAAACCCAGTGTCTCCATTCACTGTCATTGATCCAACTCCATGGGTTTTACTGGTGAATCAATGTTGTAGAAGATGACGGTGTTTCCACGGTAACTACGAACCCTCTGAACATCCAAATGGGTCATATATCTGATGACTATGAAAAACTGTAAAACTGCATTTTATGCCAATTATTTACGTGTATTGATAGGATTAATGGATCAGCAGTTATTAAACATTTCATATCAGTACCTGGTTTTGGTCGCTGGTGGATGTTTGGGTCTTTATGGATTAGATTAGATTAGATTAGATTAGATTAGATTAGATTAGATTAGATTAGATTGTCATTACATATGTACAAGTACAAGGAAACAAAATGCAGTTTAGCATCTAGGTACAATCAGTAGACAGTATGTACATAATATACAGGATAGATGATATAAATGTGGATTATTATATTCATATTAGTAAACATTGTAATATACTGTATTGAAGTGGTAGAGACATAATGTCCCAGATAATGGTCATATTATACAGGTGGATATACAGTGGCATAATATATAAAATCAACTATATGATCATAATAAGGATGTGTCTGTATTGATCACACTTAATTCACATCCCTGTTATCACTAATCTGACAGTATCTGATCATGTTTTGAAGCTGTGTCTTTCCCACCGACTCTCCCTCTGTTTTCATAAACCAGCTGTTTACATGTAACTCTATAATGTGTTTTGTGGAACTGGTCCCTTTACCACCTTCCTAAAACCAGGATGAAATGTCTGTCACATGTGCAGCACTAAACCTGTATATACCAGAAACCTGATCGCAGCCAGGATGTTGGCGTGAATGCCATGCTGAGTATTGTTTATACAAGCTCCGAGACCTCACAGATGGGTGACAAATAAGAGGAAAAGCATGATTAAATTAGTGAACAAAACATAAGGAATGCAGATGCTCCTTGAGGGAGGGGAGTCACTGAGTGGTTTGTTGAAAATGAGATTGGTCATGTTCTTCACAGACTGAACCGAACACCTAACAGGTTCAAGGGTAAGGGGTCTATGCAGAAAATGAAGCAACCATTAAAACTATATACACAATTCGAGAAAGCCGCACATAAACAACCTGAGCAACCACACATATTAACCCTTAACCCCTGATGTGTCTGTGGTGAGCGTTCTGAATGTGTGATTTATTTTAAATATTCATAAACATTCAACTGTTTGCTCAATAGGAAAAATTTCAGAGCATGCTGATAGATAGCCCTTGTTCTTTCCACAGACATCTGAGCATGCTCAGTGCACCCCCCGCACCTGTGTAATGGGGTGCAAAACATAGAGCAGTGAGTGAGACTGACCCACTACAAAAATAGACTGCGCTTTTGCACCATTTTCTTTGTGTTTTTTTCTGTTGTTTGCAGTGTTGTGGTGATTTTCTTTTCTTTCTTTTTTTTTTTTTTTTACCGTGTTTTTATCAAGTTTTGATCACATAACTGCTTTATGGAGTTCAACCAGGTGTCAAAAAGCAGCTGGACTGATTTTTATATATTTAAAAAAAAAAAAAAAAAAAAAAAAAAAAGAGCCCCAAAACCAAAAAGTACTTGGCCAAAATTCAAATGCTTGTCATTCAGTGCGGTCCAGTTCACAGTTCATGTTCAATATCCTAAATCTCTTATTGATGTACATTTTGACTGCATTACTTAGTAAAAACCTGTCAAACCTCAATTCCTCTCATTGTCTTTTTCTGTTTTCCACCCTGTTTTGACCCTAAAACCACAGTAAAACCAAAATCACTGAGGAAAAGGAACACAAGCACATACAACAGGGTCCATCAAGCAAAGTGAACACCAACATGAAAAAATGCATTTGCACTCAACATTTATGAAGTGGGCCTCATTTTTTGGCTAAAGATCTCTCTTTTATGGAACTGTTATCCTTTTTAAAATTACCACTTGTAGAAAAAAAGTCACAACCAGTTTTATTGATTTACTTTTACACCATAGCCTCAACATAAAAAATAAAGCTCAAATTTTCCTAAAAATTACATCCAAAAATTTTAAAATTTATTCAATCTGTCACATTTAAAAAGACTATCTGTGAACTGCTATCAAGAAATTATACTTTATTTGTAATTTACCTATATCAGTATGGACCACCACATGTTATAAATAACACTGTGTTAGTATTAAATACATTTAAAAAAGCATTGTGATTCTATCTGGCTTGTTGTTTTAAAAAATAAGTCAACATTTTGGGTGATGCATACAATGGTATAGAGTCATCCACGTGTTACTATGGCAACCTGTCCATGTGTTAACACATTCTCATGTCAATAAAAAAGAGACTTTTCAGTGTTTTACTCCAAAATGTATTTTCAGCATAGTTTAACATAATTTCTGAAAGGTTTTGTCCAACTTGATATCAATTCTGTCGAGACCACGTTTGTTTGTTTTTTTGTTTTGGTTTGGGTTTTTTTTGTTTGTTTTGTTTGTTTTTTCAAATTTTTATCCAGAAAAGACTCATAAGATACTACACAGCACATCAATGGTACAAAGAACATTTTTCTCTTTTTTTTGCAAAGAAAAAAGGGTATCAATCATGCTCACTGAAAGAAAGAAACAGAAAGAGAAAAAAAGTAATATAAATAAAGTAAAAAGTAAGTAAAAAAAAAAAAAAAAAAAGGATAATAATAATGATATTAACAAGCTAGTACACATAGCCAATCACACCTCTAGGAAATAAGACAAGGAAAACTATGCACCAATACACATATGTATTCACACAAAATAGTATTCATAATCACAGTACAAAGGAAAAAAAAAAAAGGAGCCTGAGAACCACATATTTTGAATGTTTGCGTAAAGCTTAAAAAATTGATGTCTGTTTCAAATCCGAGCAGTAATTTGACATTTTTCACCTAAAAATGTTAACTCCCCACATTTTGTTGTACATAATGTTAAAGTGCTTATAAATACCTACTCAAATATGTATAATACATGCATATAAGTTACTCTGCTTACATGACAGAGACTGTTGAACACCAAATGTGTCCACGTGTTACCACTTGATCGGACCCAGCAGCTTTTATGACACTGAAACAGACGCAAATTCACAGCAGCATGTTTACTTGGAATAATGTAACTCATATAGATGTTGTTATATACTGTGTAGTTTATGTACTGTAATTATGCTTGATTTTCCTCCTCCTCTGAATGGCTTCATCGATTCCAAATCTGGTACAAACAGATCCTATGGAGGTGCAGCCACAGGGGGGTCTGCACAATCCCACACAGAACTGCATTTAGTCAGGCTGTCGGAAAATCGCTTCAATAGAGCTCAACACTAAAATCAATTATAGCCCTCATCCCTTTCAATGCACTGTGATTCCAATGTAACATTTTTCTACTGTAATGACACTGTGAGTGTGTGGCACATTCAGCCTTTCACAGATAAAAACACATTCACACATCAGTGAAAAAAAAAAAAAACACCGGGAAAGGACTTAGGGGGAAACAGAAGAGGGTTTGTCTGTTGGAGTCTGATCAGAGGTTTTCTGATCAACTCATAAGGTGTTTTGGCTGGATTATATAATGAACACTTTTACACATGGAAGAGGTTCACTTGTTTTTTTGATCCATCCATCCATCCATCCATCTGCAATCTAGAAACCTATGAACCACAGTGGAATGGTGCAATAAATGCAGCTGCAGTGGTGGAAAAAAGTTTTTGGACACCCCATGCATTTGTGATATGTTGCATTAATATTTTACTAAAACCCACTTTTGTTAGTCTTTGGTACATTTATTTGTGTATTTGGGGACCCTAATAATTAAAAAAAATATTGAATTTGAACCCTCCAGGTGCTGCAAAGCTATCTTTATATTCATTTTGGCAAAAATCAACTGGATTTCTACAACTCGTTTCAATTCCTGCTTAATTTGTTACATTTTATAACTGGTTACGTCATGACATTAGCACATATAAGGTCAAGACTTCCAACGAAGATTTCTCAGAGTAATTGTTTGTCAGCTGTTGTAGTAAAAACTGAAAATATGTCCAAACTTTGAGCCGAAATACCTAAAATGTTCAGTTGTTGGTTCAACAGGACAGAGCAGCACGGTCAACATCCTGGAGGGGGTGGGGCGTGAAGTGGCTAATACGCATTTAAAAGGCCAGTGCTCAAAACCACCTTTCTGGTGTCATTACTCAGAAATAGGGTTGAAGATGGACCTGTGGAGTTGAATTAATGAAGAATTCAGACTGAATCATAGCATTTACAGTTTATGTAGACCACAGGGAAATGTTTTAAAATGCATGATTCCATTTAAATAAGCTAAATATCACTCGTTTAAGTAACTGAAGTCTGTGCATTGTTGTTCCATTTTCCACATGCTCCCTTCTGCACATGCTGTATTCCATCAAGGTCAAAACTGGGTGTTTCAGCAAGATAATGAATCACATCCAGGACATGACATGTTAAAAACTGCCAACAAGAACTGTACATTTTAGAGTGGCCTTTTACAATGGCCAGCCTAAGACACACCTGTGCAATAACCATGTTGTCTAATCAGTCTCTTGATATTTCACACCTGTGCACATTAACACAGATTTAGACAGATTTGTGAGCAATATTTGAGGGAAATAGGCCTTTTGTGTACATAGAAAAAGTCTTAGATCTTTGAGTTCAGCTCATAAAAAATGGAAGACAAAACAAAAGTGTTGTGTTTATATTTTTGTTTGGTGTAACAATCATTTACATTTTCCTGTCTGGTGCAGCCACACCTTTTGAAACACAAAAAAACAGATTTTACCGCAAATCTTTCATGATAATATTTAAGATTGTGTAAAACAATTGCCCCCATCTGATCAAAAGGAGAAAACACAAGTCATAAATCCACTGAATAAAATAGAATAGAATGCCTTTATTGTCATTATACATATGTACAACGAAATTAAAAGATTTCAGATTTTGTTGTTGTTGTTCGATCATATTGTAGAATTAAAAAGAGCAGCCTTGAGCTACTTCTGCTCAGTTTATCTGTATTGTATATGCTTTAATATGCTTTTAGTACAATATAGGTTCCTTTTAACGGTCTATACTGGACATGCAGACACCTGTCAGCATCAAGCAAATGGAGTATCGGAGAACCTTTGGTAACACGGTATATATTTACATGTATTTGAATGTCAATGAAGGCCTCCTTTTACATGAAGAGATAAAAGAATCTGAAAATTGAAAAAGGCACCGTGTTAGACAGCAGCATCTAAAGAGAAGTATCTCAAAATCAGCAACTCTGTAATATTGTCATGATGTTGTGATGAAATCTCAAGTGCAGGTACGTTCCAATTTGGATCCAAGATATGGAACAAGTGACAACACTGATCTCAGATAAAACTGCACTCTGTGGACTGTAAAGAATGCTAAAGCTCATGAAACTTAGAAAAAAAAATACTGAAAAGACAAAGAAATGTTGCATATGCCCTACAGGCTGACATGCAGTGTTTGTGTCTAGTCAGGTGGTTGTCAAGTGATCACACATACATGCAGAGTGAAGAGATGAAGATTCATTTATTTACTTAGAACAATACACAGAACAGCTTTGTCCTCTCTGTCACATAATTCTCTATACCATTGTAAGGCCAAGGCATAGCAAACAAGCCATTGTAAGGCACCAAAATAACCGAGAACTGTTGTGAATATGTCTCCACTTATCACTTTTCACTGGTGATTCATCACTATTTATTATTTTATCATCTGCAATTTTCTGTGAATTGCAAGTATTTTCCTATATTTAATCCACTAATCATGTAGATGTTCATAAAACCTCAGAGTAATTCAAATGTTATTATACCAAAATGGAGAAAACTGAAGAAAATGTTACTTTTTCCTAAAAATTATATCAACCACATGTCTACAACCCATTTGTCAAACTATATTTGGGTTTTACTGGTGAAATTAATGTTGTAGAAGATGACAGTGCTTCCATGTTCACTATGGAACCTCTAAACGTCCAAATGGGTCATATCTGATGTTGCTGGACAGTGGAGAAACTGCATTTTAGCTGAATTGTTTTAATGTATTGATAGATTTAGTGGCTCAGAAGTTATTAATACTTTCAGTCAGTAGATGCTTTTGGTCAGAGGCAACTGTTTAGATCTTTGAGGGTTCATGCAAAATAGTATCAGAACTGAATACAAGACCTTCTCCAAATGCTTGTGGTTTAATAATAACACAACTGTTACGTTTCCTGTACATTAAGTGAAGGTTTGGGGTAAAAGTATTAGCCTGGCCAGCCATCCAGTTTTCTCAGTGTATTCAGTACTGAGTAAACAGTCTGGAATCGGGCTAGTCGCTGTGAAATATGCCCGATCCATTCTATACTGACCAATCACAAGTCTGGGGGGGCAGGTGTTTCGCAATGTGGCATACGCACCATTTCTTTTTGTCCTGAGTCAAACTCAATTCCAAGTCCACAAATCTATTTAAAACTGTTGTTTACTTGATTCAAAAATAAGGGTTGAATTACAGATGACACCCTGTATTCTTAAATTTCACAGACAAAAGAGTCATGTCCATCTTATCTGTGATTGGTTTACTCAACGCCTGTTAGTCCTGTCCTCATATTTGGATTCAAGCCCCACGATTCCAGACAAATTTTTCATTGAGACAGACGAATGGCTGGCCAGGCTATAGAAGTAAAGGAAACTAACAAAACAAGAAACAAATATGGGCCAAAAATGGTTCTAAAAGCTGGTTTGGGTAGAAATCATCACCACACTAAATTTATCAAAACAATAGACAAAAAAAAAAAAAAAAAACTCAAAAAGTGGAAATCAAATTGGCAGGGACAAAACAAATCAGAATGCAGTGGTGATTTCTTTTAACCCTTTATAGGACACTCATAGAAATGCTCTGAAACTCAAAATTTCAACCTTAGTGTGTTATTGGAGGACATAACAAGGCTTTTGTGAAAATTCTCAAAAAATTTTACTGTAGGAAATCAAGTTAAATGAAGTTACCATATTTGGTTCCTTGGCCGTAAGTGGCCAAAAAAAGTAAAATCCAAGAAGTAAACATTAAAAATATGTGACAAACACAGGTAAAGTGAACGGAACATGTATTTCAGAACATTAGAACATCCACATGATCCCTTTGAACATCATTCCTTATATTAGTACCAGTGGCGATTTCTCAGACTGCAAGGGAAGCCCAGCTTCCCCTAAAATTATGAAAATTAAATGGTTAAATATGTACAGTTGTGTTGACATTTCATGGACTACAAATGTGTTAGAACATGTTCATCTCAAAGATGAGTTCGTTCAGAATCACCTTTATCACAAACCAATGGACTCGATGTTGTTCACTTCTCATACATTCCCTTCGCGCCGTTTTCTCATTCGATCTCTGCTCAGTGCATTTGTCTGTAGACGCCGGGCGTCTATGGGCTTCAATGGGACTGAGTGGAACAGTTTTTTCAATGCCTCAAAACTGGATGGTAACTGGATAAATGCCACGATGTTGTCCCGCCTCCGGACGCCGGGCGTCTCTGGGGTTGAATGGAGCTGTGGGCGGAGCTCAGCTGGGCTGGACACCAGAATCCCATGTGCTGATTGGAGGATCAGTCGAAAGGCTGAATCCCGTTTGATTGACAGCTATTTTGAGATCTACTCCTTCACTGACACAGTTCAGTTTAATACTGCCGCGCATTCTGCTGTGTGAATTCGAGAGAGAAACCACTACGAAATTACTAGTTCCTTTCTTGCACTGTAAATAAAACACACTTATTGGACTTCCTTGTTTCAATTTAACATATATCAGCGTTTTTTTTCAGTTACATAATTTAATCATTTCTTGTCGAGTTTACATTTTTAGATAGTTAAATCGATCAAACTGTCGGCAAGGTCGGAGTGAAAGGAGCTTCTCTTGTTTAGAAAGGCTGAAGTCTTACACTCGCAACACACTGGGCCAAGGCAATCTGAGCAGCCTAGCTCTGCTGGACATTGAGAGGACACTGGTCCAGTCCCTGGAAAAGACGCCTACTTGGTACAATAAGGTCACTGACCATTTTCTTAAAAAGGAACGGAGGGTCAATGTATGTTTAAATAACTTGACAATTTTTTTTTTTTTAAATTTAAGCCGACAATGAGCTTCCCCTGTCTGAAAGACA
Organism: Sphaeramia orbicularis; assembly: GCF_902148855.1. NCBI lineage: Eukaryota > Metazoa > Chordata > Actinopteri > Kurtiformes > Apogonidae > Sphaeramia > Sphaeramia orbicularis. The sequence continues at coordinate 41,687,479 of NC_043973.1, forward strand.
GCAGCTGCCACTGATTAGTACCATTACTTCATGGTACCTAACAAAGCAGGTACACTCACTGTTCATGCAGAGGTGGACCTTACAGACCCCATAGACCACATTGGACCTGAGATTGTTACTCACTGTCCTCACTGGAACTGTTGCTGCCACTATCTTGTAATGTATATGGAAATGACCAAAAATAGTCATTTTCCTGATTAAAGGTTAAGGACAATACAGGTAGATCAAAACAGAAGTACTGACTCCTCAGGGGTCACATCCAGACTGAACAGTGAGTGTTAGCCTCCTTCCACCCACACCCACTCAGGGATTACCCTCAGCTGTGGTGGACCCACAGGTGCATCCACTCACACCTAATCAACAGAACCTGAAGGTAGGATCTGCTGGAACACAGAACACTGCAAAGTTCTATGAAAAAAAAAAAAATTAGCTCCTAACCCTTCAACAAAAATAGTTAACCCTTTATCGGGCAAGTGACTGTTTTTATTCAGACAGGCCTACTCAATTCCATATTTGCACTTTTATCTGCTGCCATTTTATGTACCTACACTACAAACAAAAAGTTAAGGATAGTTTGAATTTTTAGGCTATTTTTTTCAGTTAAGATTCTTGCACAGCGCTTTTTACTTTTTTGTGTGTGAATTGAAACACATTTTTTAAATGACCAGAAATAGTGTTATTTACAAATGGCAAAAATGACAAAAAAAAATATCCTTAACTTTTTGTTTGTAGTGTATGTATTTTATTTATGTATGTGTGTAATTTTAAAGTGTTTTATTTTATTTTAACAACTTTGTACGGTGACCTTGAGTGTCCTGAAAGGCACCTATAAATTAAATGTATTATTATTATTGTCATCATTATAATTACTTCTTGGATTTATTTATTTATTTGCCACATACAGGCAAGGAACCAAATATAATAACTTCATTCATCTTGATTTTCTACATGACAATAGAAAATTTTGAAAAAATTCACAAAAGTAATAAAGTCCTGTTATGTCCTCCAATAACAATATGGTTGGAATTTTAAATTTTAGAGTATTTCTACAAGTGCCCTGTAAAGAGTTAAAGTGCTGTAATGCTTTAAAATCAATGCTGTACCAAATAATATCACGTTTTTTAATTGAAGCGCCTCTATATTCCATAACCTCCACCCCAACCATGCACCCAAATCCCTTGGAAACCCCATAAAATCCCCTACAACAACTCCTCCAGTGGCACCATGTGCTTCACCACATGTTTTACTGGTCTGGATTTATTACCAGCGGGTGAAAGCTTTGATGAAGGCCAGGATAATCTTCGTTTGGGCTTTTGATGAATCTCGTGGAGTTATGTAGAGAGCGCGTTGCCTTTCTCAGGTTCTATATATGTCTGAGCTTGGGGTTTTTTGACCATATTTTCAGACATGTTTAATCTTTATGCACATTTAGTGAATAGATCCTCCTCTATAAAACTTTCCAACATCACAGGTGATTGGAGTGTAATCACATAAAGTGTCTGTTTGGCAGTGTCCCTCAAAATGAAAGACATTTCCCTTAAAACTATATTTTTTTCTTTTTTGGCAATCCCTTTCACCATGCCCGCGTCATCATCTGCCAGGAACTGTGAAAACATTTCACTCAGCAGCTCCAGCCCTATTTCATATGTGGAACGTCACAATAAAACAAACCCCATTCAGAGAAAACTGATTTCCACCAAGGCCACTCTACAGTCTACTCCTCTTATTCCACATTATTGAACCATAAATTATAAGATATATTTTCTATCCTTTTATTAGTTACCGCCAGGGGTCAGTTTAACCAAGTGTTTCCATGGTAACAACAACCCTAGCTGCTGCCAGTTGGTGGTTAGTTTGTTTATTTTAATCCAACTGTTATTCTAACTTCAATCCCATCCATCTTCTCACAGATTTTCTCCTAAATGTTACTGTCCTGTCAAAACTCAACAGTAATATTATTTTTTCCCATAATCCTGCTGAAAGTCAGACAAGGTTGTAATCATCTCAAGGAACGTCACATCATGAGGTCAAGATCTTTTAATGATAGAGAAGAACAGAGCAAATCCCCTTGAATAAGCACTTGGCAAGAGTACAAATGAAAAACTGCTTTAACGTGAGGAAATTTGACAGAACTGGGTTCAGGGTTGTCGGCTTTTTGTTTCAAACTAATCAGGTGTCGAGAGAGATATTATTCATACAGCAGGGAAAATTCAGGTAGTAGCTCACAACCACTCAAGGTTAGTTACAATACATGACAATATTAACCCATAAAAACCCAGTGCTAGCTTTGTGGGACTTGTAAAATTGATTTAGATTAGATGATTTAGACTAGATTTAACCTTACTTAAATGATTATTGACATTTATTATAATATTATCCTCTGTATTTTGCAGCGAAAATCATGTATTTTCCTGTATTTAACTTCCAGATCATGTAGACGTTCATAAAAGCTCAGATTAAAGTTGAGGGTAATTATGTTAAAAAAAAAAAAAGAAAGAAAAAAAAAAGTGACTTTTTAAGAGAAGATTTTATTAACCGAAGACCAAAATAAGCATCTACAACCACTGTCATATATCCAATTCCATGGGTTTTACGGGTGAATCAATGCTGTAAGAAGATGACGGTGTTTCCATGTTCATTACAGAACCTCTGAACGTCCAAATGGGTCATATCTAATGACCATGAGACTTGAGTCATGGCACTAACATATTTTTTATTGTGTCTATACTATTAATATTGATGCATAATGATACAATTAATTGATTAAACTTGATGAATATATTGCACGGTTATTTATTTCAAATGTATACAATGATCATGTTAATATGGTATATTGATCACTTTTGTATATGATGTATTATTTATTGAATGAATGGTCTTATTGCCTGAATTCTACTAAGTATGATAAACAGCTAGTATATTTATGTAATTATGTGCACACTAAGATTCAGACTATTGACTTCTTTAGTAATTGGATTTTGGGGAAATGAAAGTGGGCATGACCAGAGATTTTCAAAATTTGGTGATGATCGATGACAGTTTTTGGACCTAGCTACATTAAGCTATGTGGTGATGAGTAATTATGGACTGTTTTGTTTTATGAAGGTGCGTAGCCGTTTGGTTTGAGAAAATTAAAGTGGCACACTCTATTTTTCCAAGGCACACCCAATGTCATTTTTCTGGCTATGCCGCTGACACAAACACCTGTCCACATCCACATGATCCCTTTGAACATCATTCCTTACATTAGTACCATTACTTCATGGTACCTAACAAAGCAGGTACACTCACTGTTCATGCCGAGGTGGACCTTGCAGACCCTGTAGACCACATTGGACCTGAGATTGTTGACTCACTGTCTTGTAATGTGTGGGGAAATTACCAAAAGTAGTCACTTGCCTGTTAAAGGGTTAACTATGTGAATGAGTGAAAAACTGCAACAAACAAGGCACCAATCAGAAGATACAAAGCCCTCACCAACTATTATCACATCATTTATTCTCAAACTTGCTGTGAATGTGTTGTATGTCTTTCCTCTAACTCGCCTTCTACCATCGTCCAAATCCAACCTCAATGATGGTAATTATGAAGATGCAAAACTCATCAAAATGAAATGATATCAGAGGGTGAAATTACCCTCCCAGCAGGGAAGGTCTGTTTGTTACGCTGCTGTTTTAATGTGAGAATAGAACATCCATAAATCCTGACAAAACAATGAGGAACATAATGATTTTTTTTTTCAACCTTTCCATTTCCAAAATGTCCTTTTCCCCCCGAAACAATGAATGTGGGCTTTGTTTTACGCTGTTAAAGTCATTATTTGTGTCATCATGTTGGTGTTAACAGCTTTTCAAATGTTCCACTGGTGAATCCATTTTATTTTTAGCAGGTTACCATATTGTTATCAAAATATTACTAAATAGTTCTCAGTTCTTGAAATGAATTAATGAGTTCAAGCAGATATTAGTCAGTTTTCATTGAGAATGTATTAGAAAATGAAGAAAACTTTTTTTTTTTTTTTTTTTTTTTACCAAAGTAAAATACATTTCTGCTTGTTTTATTGTGAAAATTAGAAGTTGGAGATCAGCAGTGGGTGTGTGGTAGTGGAAGTTATTTACCTATTTTTTGGCACATTAGCAGATTATTTTTTTTTTAGCTAACTTTTGTTCAATATTATTTACAATTGTACTCTTTTTTTGTTTTTGTTCAGCATGTTGATGATTTAGTTCATTTTGTTGTCAATCACATTCTTTTTTCAGAATTTTTTGTTAATTTTATTGTGTATTTTGATCAGTTTTTGTTTATTATTGTCAGTTTTGTTCGTTGTGTTGACTACTGAGCTCATTTTGTTAACAATCATGTTCTTTTGTATTTGTTTTTAATCATTTTGTTGGTTAGTTTGGTGAGTATTTGTTCTTTTTTGTTCATTGTACTGACCAGTGATTATCTGTGGGAGGTGTTGGACAAATGAATCTGATCCATGGAGGTCCACCTCTCTAATTCCAGGATTTCAGGGATCTGCTGCAACATGTTGGTCCATATCCCACAGGACACGTCCAGAGGTCTGGTGGAGTCCAGGCCTCAGGTCATAGCTGTTTTTGTGGAAAAAAGTGGAACCTACACAATATGACAAGTTATAATAATGTTCTGCTCCCATAGATGCTGGATTAGTTGAGATCTGGTTGTTGTTCTTTAGATACTTTTGGTACCAAAGTGATTTGACCATCATAACTTCTCCTTTGTCAAAGTTGCTCAGATCCCTACTCTTATCCATTTTGCTGTTTCCAACACATTACTTCTAGGTTAACATGTTCACTTGCTGCCTAAAATATCCCACCTATTGGAATTAAATAATCAGCATCATTTATTTATTTATTTATTTATTTATTTAGTTAATTTGTCTCAAACTTCGAAGTAAAAAAAAAAAGAACTAAAAAACAAAACAATAAAAGGAAGAAGTCAATTACATGTGTACTCATCGATGGTCATTCATCACAGAAAAAGTAACGAAATACACTATATTGCCAAAAGTATTTGCTCACCTGCCTTGACTCACATATTTTCAGTGACATCCCATTCCTAGTCTATGGGGTTCAATATGATGTCAGTCCACCCTTTGCAGCTATAACAGCTTCAACTCTTCTGGGAAGGCTGTCCACAAGGTTTAGGAGTGTGTTCATGGGAATTTTTGACCATTCTTCCAGAAGTGCATTTGTGAGGTCACACACTGATGTTGGACAGAAGGCCTGGCTCTCAGTCTCCGCTCTAATTCATCCCAAAGGTGTTCTATGGGGTTGAGGTCAGGACTCTGTGCAGGCCAGTCCAGTTCATCCACACCAGACTCTGTCATCCATGTCTTTATGGACCTTGCTTTGTGCACTGGTGCACAGTCATGTTGGAAGAGGAAGGGGCCAGCTCCAAACTGTTCCCACAAAGTTGGGAGCATGGAATTGTCCAAAATGTTTTGGTATGCTGAAGCATTCCCAGTTCCTTTCACTAGAACTAAGGGGCCAAGCCCAGCTCCTGAAAAACAACCCCACACCATAATCCCCCCTCCACCAAAATTTACACCTGGCACAATGCGGTCCGACAAGTATCGTTCTCCTGGCGATTGCCAAACCCAGACCCGTCCATTAGATTGCCAGATGGAGAAGCGCAATTGGTCACTCCAGAGAACACACCTCCACTGCTCTAGAGTCCAGTGGCGGCGTGCTTTACACCACTGCATCCGGCGCTTTGCATTGCACTTGGTGATGTATGGCTTGGATGCAGCTGCTTGGCCGTGGAAACCCATTCCATGAAGCTCTCTGCACACTGTTCTGGAGCTAATCTGAAGGCCACATGAAGTTTGAAGGTCTGTGGCGATTGACTCTGCAGAAAGTTGGCGACCTCTTCGCACTATGTGCCTCAGCATCCGCTGACCCCGCTCCATCAGTTTACGTGGCCTATCACTTCGTGGCTGAGTTGCTGTTGTTCCCAAACACTTCCACCTTCTTATAATACAGCTGACAGTTGACAGTGAAATATTTAGGAGCAAGGAAATTTCACAACTGGATTTGTTGCACAGGTGGCATCCTATCACAGTTTCACGCTGGAATTCACTGAGCTCCTGAAAGCGACCCATTCTGTCACAAATGTTTGTAAAAGCAGTGTGCATGCCTAGGTGCCTGATTTTATACATCTGTGGCCATGGAAGTGATTGGAACACCTGATTCTGATTATTTGGATGGGTGAGCGAATACTTTTGGCAATATAGTGTACAATCAATTTAACACAAATGTACATATGAATCAACTCATAAACACAGTTTGAGAAGGGACAGAAAGAAGCAAAGGCACCACTTTACCTGTCAGTGGTCATAGCTGATCAGTGTTTGTCCACATCGGAACACTTCTATCTTACATATTAGCATTTGTTTTGTTGAGACCTGCTCTCTTTATCATTTTAGCCCATTATTAACCTGTTCCATCCCCATTTCAGTCTATTATGACCCAAATATACCACAGAGCGTAAAATGAACCTCTCTGCAGGGAAACACAGAGCGACGCAAATCTATTTTTACAAGTATTATGATAATATCTGATGAAAACATCCACAAATCTTGAAAAACCTTGAGAATTGTCATGTGTTTCTCAACTTTTTCATCTCTAAAAGATCTTCATTAAGGAGTAATGAATGCTGTATTCATCCTAGTCATTATCTACAGTGCTGGAAAAATGTTTTTATATACATATTTGTGACATATTGCTTTAAGAACTACTGTTAACCCTTTAATTGAGCAAATGATTATTTTTGGTCATTTCCACATACAGTACAAGACTGACAGCAACAGTTACAGTGAGGATAAAGAGGCAACAATCTCAGGTCCAATGTGGTCTACAGGGTCTGTAGGTCCACTTCTGCATGAACAGTGAGTGTACCTGCTTGGTAGGTACCATGAAGTAATGGTTCTAATGTAAGGAATGTGTTCAAACGGATAATGAGGCTGTTGACAGTAGTTGCTTTTCCACTGACCCTCAAACTGAATAGTAAAAATTGAATATAATTTGAGCATAAAATTTACCTAATGGAAAAATGACAATTTGCCCAAACTCTCATTTTTTGATTAAAAGTTTTTTCTGCTAGGCAAGAGGTGGTTTTTCAGGCATAGCGCAATTGGTATGTCACGCAAAACTGAAACGGAAAGACCTTTTTGCGCAACTAGAGTCACATGAATAAAAAAAATGTTGACGGACGTTACAGCAAGCAAAGAAGAAGAGTTTTTAAAAAAAAAAAAAAAAAAAACCTGGCACGGTATGTGTGGACACACCAGGAAACTGAATAATTTTTAATTTAATACAAAATATAGTGGTAATATATAATAATAATGAATATATCTGTAAATCAACACAATATTGACATTTGTCGCCATGTTTATGGAATGACTGTTTGGTCATCTCGTGATAATAAATAAACAATTATTGCATTTGTAATTTAATGGAAAACCGACATTACACACTTCTGTTTTTTTGACATTTAGTAATATCGGTAAATTTTTGTGCAAATGTCCAGTGGAAAAGTGACTAGTGTCTGGATCAGCATTTAAGTTGGTCTAATGTTCTAAAAGTGATGTTCTAATGTTCTAAAATACATGTTCCTTCCCTTTTCATGTGTTTTTCTTATATTTACTTTTTGGTTGTTGTTGTTGTTTTGTTTGTTTTCTTGCCACTTATGAGTAAGGAACTGAATATGGCAACTTCATTAACCTTGATTTTCTACATAACAATTCAAAATTTTGAAAAATTTCACAAAAGTAATAAGTCTTATTATGTCCTCCACTAACACAATAAAGTTGAAAGTTTGAATTTCAGAGTATTTCTATGAGTGAACTATAAAGGGTTAAGTCATTGAACTCTGCCAAATATTGTTCCATTTTCCAAAATTCTTCTGCACATGCTCTGTTCGTTCAAGGTCAAAAGTGAACGTTCACCAAGATAATGTCCCTGTGAAACACATCCAGGACATTATATACTGAAACTGTCAAGAATTTGTTTATTTATTTTATTTTTTCTTGTTAAGAATATTCCAGAAAATCATTTGTATTTGTGTCTGTCTGATGTAGCCACACCTTTGGAAATACACACAAAAAAATCCATAAATATTTCATGATCATATTTGAGATTATTCAAAATTATAAGGTCATTTAAAAACCTTTTTCCGCTACTGCATATATCTACTGGTTCTGCCGCTTACAATCTGAATGTAAAATTCTCCCACCCATGCTATAATTCCATTGAAATGAAACATCTAGCGGTTCCTGCTTGGGGTTTTTCCCCGGGGTCAGACGTCTGCTTTCCGAGCTATAACTGATCATAAAAGACATTTCTCATATACACTCACACAACTAAAACAAAGCCTGTATCTATCAGGGGCTTGTGATGCATAAAATGTAACATCAGGAACATTCATAAACTATCTATTATTACTGCATAGCTCCGTGTGCAGCTCCTGTGCCACCCATTCTTCACTGTCTTTGGATGAGTCATATACAGCAGGGAAATAGTTTGGCATGAACATCCAGGCCTGCTGCTTCTATCTGCTCTCACTCATCACTCAGAGGTTTGGCCAAGGGTGAGCACATTTTTGGAAACAATATCAGAGAGTTTAGAGCTATGAAAGTCATCGTGAGGAGGATGCAGAGATTTTTTTTTTGCTGCTGAAATATGAGCAACAGCTTCATAACTAACTAAAGATGGAATTACGCCAGGCTTTTCATTTTGTCCTGATTTATTGCTCATTCCTTACACTAATCCCTTTCTAAGGCCAAAGCATTTCTTCAGAGAAAAACTAGTTTGCAAACATTTTTTTTTTTTTTGTCTTTCCATGCAGGTAACCACGTACTGCTATCGCATTTCTCCACCTTCCTGTTCTTCCCTTCAGGGACACCAGCCTGTCAGTGTCAGAGAATGAAACTGAGTATGATGACAGCAGAGATGTTCAACAAAAACAGCATCAGTGCTTTCAGCTGAAGGCCATCTCGCTTTCTGTTCATAGTCACTGACTGGCAAGAAAAAGAAGTTATGCAGGATATGTTATAGACGCTCAAAACAAAGGCACTTTACATTATGCGATGACATCTCCACACTCTGGTGGAATTCTATCATTTCTCTTCTCTCTTCTGACTTAAAAAACTGAAAAGCAGCTTCTACTCAAATGCAGTCAGCCTGTTGAACTGTTCCATCCCCCATAGATTGCCCTCATATACTGTCCACCATGGACCTTAACAGCAGACACTTTATTCACTGTTGCTGCTGCTTATGCATCCTCACTTTAACTGTACTGTTGCTGCATACTGTGAAATTTTGTACATATTAACCTTGTATAGGCCTGAACCATTAATCACTGAGAGAAAATTCTAGTTCTGTTGAAACTGGAGCCTTTATTGGTCCTTCTGAACAACCCAAAAAAATGTTATTTCAAATATTAATTTCCATGTATGAATTCAATTTTGTATCGTATTTATACATCGCGTCTCAATGCTCAAATCTTAGTATTTTGAACAAACAAAAGCATAATATAACACAAACATGTCTTACAAATTGGTAATTCCCTTTTCAAAATTGTCAAAGTTCTGCCTCCTTCCTCATTAATGAGTCACTGGAAAGGCCTCTGGTGAATGAATTCCTCCCCCCTTGTGGATTATCTCTGTGTATTGCATGTATCTAATTGTATACATCAGTTTTTCAAGAAAAAAAAATCACACTGATCATGTAGAGGGCTTCAAAACTCAGTATCTAATATGATGCATTTGGCGTAATAGGGTTAAGAATTTATTTTTATTATCTATTTATTTTCCTATTTTTTATGTTAGTTTATTCTACCCTATTACCGTTTATGTATTCTATTTTAGATATTAGTCTTTATCTTCTTATGCTACAAACAAATCCTAGGTAATTATATTTGTTCTATCATGTACCACTGATTGAATGACAATAAAACTGAGACCTGATGCTGCTGAAGTCAGTGCTGTCACTTTATTTCACTGTTGCTGCTGCTACATACATCATCACTTTAACTGTACTGTTGTTGCGTACTGTGCAATTTTGTACATATTAAGAAGTTATTTTATTATTTGTTATTTATTTATTTTTGTATATTTTATGGTAGTTTTTATTTTAAACAATTTACCATATGTGTGTGTGTGTGTATATATATATATATATATATATATATATATATATGTGTGTGTGTGTGTGTGTGTGTGTGTGTGTGTGTGTGTATACATATATATATGTACATAAAATTTCATATTTTGTCCTTTGATTGTTCTCATGCTACAAAAACTGAGACTTGAGTAATGATATGGCACCAGTTTTAGTGCTATAAATTCTAAGCAATCAAAATTCAGATGCTTTCAATACACCAGGGGTATTCAAATCCAGTCCTCGAGGGCCGGTATCCTGCATGTTTTAGAGTTTTCCCTCTTCCAGCACACCTGATTCAATTAATGATCAGCTCATCATCAAGCCTGCAGAAGCCGATATGATGTAATGGCTTCCAGGTGTGATGGAAGAGGGAAATATCTAAAACATGTAGGATACTGGCCCTCGAGGACCAGATTTGAATACCCCTGCAATACACGATAGAAATATTTGGTTCAGTTCAAAGTGATGCAAAGCTGAAGTTGGTATTGGAGCCCAGATTGGAGCTCTCATTGATTATCCCGTATTCCCTTCACACCTCAGGTCTAGAGTTTACCGAGTGGGATTCATTTGCAAAATTCTATTCAACCACAAAGCCGGAAAATTATGATCACCTAGTTTAGAACTTAATAAAAACACAGGAACAGATGGGCTGCAGAATTAATTTCCACCACTCACACCTTGATAACCCATAAAGGCCCAAACAGCCACTGGTGACCAAAACCATCTACTGATCTATAATGTTTAATATCTGTTGATCTATTAATTCTATTAATCCGTGCAAATAATTGGTGTAAAATGCAGTTTGTCATCTTTTCATGGTCATCAGATATGACCCATTTGGACGTTCAGAGGCTCTGTAGTGAACATGGAAACACCGTCATCTTCTACAAAATTGATTCACCAGTAAAACCCATGGAGTTGGATCCTTTACTGATGGAGAGACTTAGTTTATGTTGAGTTAATGATATATTTTGTCCAAAAAAAATCACTTTTTTCTCCAGTTTCTCTGGTTTCTGATATAATAACTCTCAACTTTAATCTGAGCTTTTATGAACATCTACATGAACAGTAAATTAAATATAGAAAAATACCAGATTTTCACTGACAAAAAGTAAAATACAGAGGATAATATTATGATAAACTGTGAAAAATCACTTAAGAAAGGTTAAATAGAGCCTAAAACTGATTTGGGAACTGTCACAATAGTAGCACTGGGTCTTTATGGACTAATTTAGTCAAGATCAGATGCTTTTCCTGTAGCAGAGAATGAAAGATTTTTTTGTTCTCCTGTGTAATTATACAAAAATTCTACAGCAGCATTTTTCATTCTATGATTGTTGGTTATTTTTATATTCACACCAACATATTCTTGAAATAAGATCTTCTCTAAGGATTGTAACAATATACAGTTGTGGAAGAAATTCTTAGACCATCAAAAGTCATCAAAAACAATGATTATGCAATCAAGTACTAACTCCTGTGTGTATCATGTGACTAAACAGACAGAAAAGAAACATGGAATGCCTAAAAGCACTGATTTTGTCGGTACAATGCCATAGCTATTGATGTAAGAACTGAAGTGATTTTGGTTATTATCAAGAAAAAATGGAAATGGATAGATATCAGCTCTGAAATTAAACTCTTATTTTGTTGTTATCATTATATTGGTCCAAACAAATGTACCTTTAGTTGTACCAGGCATTAAAATGAACAAGAAATTGAAGAAAAACAAGGGTGGTCTAATAATTTTTTCCGCGACTGTAGGTCTGATGTTGTGCAAAAATTAGTGTTTATTGGTCAGATACAAACCATATGTAAAGACATTTATGCCATTTCTAGTTCATGGTTTGCTCTTCCTATGTGAGTATAGTTTGATATTTCATGGTTAATTGTTAATAGCAGCCTTTTCCTCTCTCCTCTGATCCTTTGTCTTTCATCAAAAGACAATACATTTGCATCCCTAAAATTATATTCCATGTATTCTTAGACATTTCATGACTTTACATAACTTATTTAGCTATTTAGTAATTTATTTATTTTTTATTTACGCATTTTCATTGAATTGGAAATCCTCATACACAAGAATGCAGACAGGTGAAGAGTAAACCATGTTTCAAAGATTGTATTAGTCAATATTTTCACATCCAGATGGTTAAAAAAAAGAGCTGCGGGCAAAAGATGAATAGAGCATCCAAATGTCAGGAAAAAATAGGGCCACAGGTATGTTTTCAGAGTCAATCTAATAGTGTTTAGTTGAAAGGACAGAGTCTGCTCTTTAGTTCACATAAAAGACCAGGATGAGAAAAAGGAAGCTGGTGAAGTATGTGACACTTTATTTCATGATTCATGTGTGGAGAATAATTTAGGGCAACTTGTGGTAAAATATAATCAGGAGATTAGCTGCTGTTGAGGTGAATCTGTTTACAATGCAGCTGGTTCTGTGGTTCCCAGCATGGGAATTAGTCCCTCTAGAGGGTCACAGGGTTATTCTGTATTTTAAGTAAGTATACAGTTCTATTGATATGCATATTTTTGTCTGTTGGTGAATACAAGTAGAAAAATATCAATACATTTTAATAAATTTCAATACCATTATGACCTCTACAATGGATGAGAAATAAGAAACGCAGAAACTTTTATTTGAAGGGAAAACCAACACTAACAGCTCTGTATTCAGCTCACAGACTCATGCAACCTGTGACGACAAAGGTTGTGTGTTACAGTCTCCATAAACACACCACAACCCAGCCTCTAAATCATCCCTGTCAGGACTGCATCACACTGAGTGGTTTCATTAATCTCTATCAGCTCGTGTTAACAAGCAGTAGTAAATCTGTTCAACCAGCGCAGAATGGAAAGTACTTAAGTGGGAAATGTGAACTGTGTGCTTTTGGTAATCTGTTTGTTTTTGATCAATAAATACTTAAGTGGAAGAAACATTGAGATACTTTACAAGAGCAAAAGTAAAAGAAATAGTTCACTATAAATAGAGGCTCTGATTCCACTAAAGTTATAATTTTACACCACAGTGAAAATGAAGCAATCAAGACTTTCAGCTGTATTTCATAGAGTTTGATAAAAAAAAAAAAAAAAATTATTGCATTAATTGTTGTAGTTCCTCCATTTTCAGAGGCTTACAAGTAATTGGACGACTGATTGACAAGCAGCTTCATGTCCAGATGAGTCCTGTTTCCTGATTATTCTATGACAAATGAAGCAGATATAAGGTCAGGAGCTGATTCCAGATGTTGAATTTGCATTTGGTAGCTTTTCCAAATGTGAGGTCCAAAGAGGTGTCAATGCAAATGAAGGACTCTGTCATTCATTCATTCATATAATAAAATAGATAGATAGATAGATAGATAGATAGATAGATAGATAGATAGATAGATAGATAGATAGATAGATAGATAGATAGATAGATAGATAGATAGATAGATAGATAGATAGACAGATAGATAGATAGACAGACAGACAGACAGACAGACAGACAGACAGACAAGCCTTGGTTGACCACTGAAGACAAACAAAGTGGATGATTGCAGAATTCTTGTATTAGAGAAGACAAAAAACCCTTTAACAACAACCATCCATTCAACTCCAGAAGACACTTGAGGAGGAAGGCGTGCCATTATCAAAGTCTATAATCAAGAGACAGCTTCATGAATATAAATACAGAGCTTTAACAACAAGGTGCAGAACACTGGGGACACTCAGCAACAGGAAGGACACATTAGAACTAGACAGAAAGCAAATTAAAAAACAAAAAGGTCTGGAAAAAGACAGATGAAACCATAATGATGGTCAAAGAAACATCTGGAGAGGGAAGGTCCAACATGGTGGATCAGTGTTATGACATAGGACCTGGGTCACTGGTGTTTATTGATGATGTGATGCTGATAGAAGTAACAGGATATTATTGGATATTACAGCAAAACATATAGGACGGTGCTTCACATTACAGATGGGTTATGATCCAAAAACTTACTCCAAAAGGGCATTTAGAAGGTAAAGAAATGGGATGTTGTTACCTGATCTCAACCCAATACAGCAACTTTTCACTTCCTGATGACTAAACTGAGGGCACAAAGACCCACAAACACCAGCAACAATGCAGTTATAGTACAGGTTTGGCAAATAATCTCCAGGAAGACAAGTGTTTGGTGATATCCATGGGTTCCAGAGTGTAGATTTTTTTTTTTAACCAAACATTAAAAACACATTCATAACAATCTTAGTACTTCTGAGCCTCTTAAAGTGGAGGAATTAAGATTAAAGTGGTTGTAATTACTAAACCCATTGAATTAAAGCTGAAAGTCCATGCTTTAATCACATCCTGATTGCTTCATTTATGATCTACTGTGGTGGTCTTACAGAGGTAACATTCAGAATATGTGTCACTATCCTTATACTTACGGACTTAATTGTGTGAAGCTGAGTAAAAAGTGCAATATTTGCTTCTGTGTTATTACGAAATAAGAAGAGGGAGATAATTATTGAGGCCCTATGCTCCACAAAGAGGAAAGAGAACTGACTAATAATGTGTATGTTTATTATTATTATATTATTATTATTATTATTATTATTATTATTATTATTATTATTTTATAGCAGGAGAGAAATTATCAATACCAATAAAAAAAAGAAAAAAAACAAAATAAAACAAAAAAAACAAAAAACAAATATGAAACGGTTGACGCATGCGTACTATACGCTATGTACACCCGCCACAATATGCTACTAAACAGGTAAAAACGCTAAAAATGTTAAATTTATACTACCTCTGTCACTGGTTTAGAGATCGAAGCTTGAAGATGAACATAAAACATAAACTTTTCTGTTTCCACAATATTCTATTTACGTTAGTCAAATAAATCATTTTCATTACACTGCTGCTATCTAGTGGTCGAATGCACGTGTAAGCCACTACTTAATCCTATTGGTTGATTCCATGTCATGTGACGCAACGCGCACAAATGCGGAAGGCACTCGTACAAAGGTTTGTTTTCGATTGTAAGAACAAACAGTGAATGTGTCCTTGTACAGCCTGGTAGTACGTGTCAAGTAGGATTAATTTGTCTTCTTTATACAAAATATTCTTCAGAAATATTCGATTTATACATTTGTAATGAATAGTATCCAGGATTGTGTATTGACATTGTGTTAATTGTTTTCACAGGTAACAATGAGTGACTTTCCTTTAGGTTTGGTTTTGTGTGGTGTTGGCTCCAGTTTCGCTTTTCCTCTAGCCTGTTCTACCACCTTATACCGAGAAAAGAAAAAGGAGTTGAAAAAGTTAAAGGTATGTCCTGTAAATCAATATGACTATGAGTATGGATATGAGTTTTAATATATAGCAGAATAAAATCTCAAGTTTTCCATTCCCATTCCAGGAAATACCCCATATTCAGGCCAGATCAGCATCTGTTTCGGGTTCCTGAACGCCACCCCTCACCGCCGGCTTCAGTATGTGGCTGTAGAAGGTAAAACATGTCTACAGATGTTTTTAAAAGCTGCAGTGATTATAGACATAGGATAATCTGAAGAGGAGTTGTGGGGTTGTTGTGTTCTGTGTTCTGGACCTATCCTGGATTCTTGGTTTTTGTACTATCACAATAATTGGACAGTTTTGTTTAAAAAAAAAAAAGTAATATTCTTATTTTGTATTTTTATCCCTTTTTATTCTGTAACACATGAGAGCTGGGGCTAAACTGGAGTCAAATCCTTGTTTGTGTGAACTTGGCCAGTAAGCTGATTCTGATTCTGTTATGAGGTCTGGTCCACGCTGATGGGGAACCTCTGGCCAGCCAGTTTGTCCCACGATGCTTGGTGTAATCCAGAAGATGCAGAGGAGGAGCACTGGCAATACTGGAACTCCATCACCAGGACATGGTAAATAACTCACATGACGGCACAAATGTGTGAACAAGTGCATTTCAGGAATTGGAATAATGTGGAAAAGCTAAAAATATAACAGTTTAGCTTGTTTTACAAAGTCAGTGCACCCCATGTGTTTTGGTCATATACTGACTAATTTCTGGTACATTGAAACAGAATATTGCTAAGATTACAACCAAATATGTAAATTAATATTAGAATAGCACAAGTAGTTTTTCGGGTTCTTTGTGGAAACATACATTTTTTTGTAATAACCTGTTGCTACAGTCATGGGAAAGTCAAGTCAAGTTATGTCATGTCAGTTTTATTCAGCTCAATGTCATGAATTATTAATTCACCTTAAGGGGTTTTACTATCTGTATATAAATACTCTGAGTACTTTGAGTCTTGAAGGAAAAAGTATAGAGCAAAACTTCAAAAGGTGATGTACAGAAAAGTCTTCTAATCTAACAAAACAGTTAGTGACATTAGAAGTTTAAAGGCAGTTTTAAAAGCCTGGTACTTTGTTACATGAATACAGATTTGAAGTTTGTAAAACATCCAATTGACATGATTAATCTACCAAGAGGGAAAAGCACAGAAAGGTAATAAAAATAAATACACAAGAAATAAAGAGAGGTTCTTAAGACATCTCTCACCCTTCCTCTCACTGTGCTCAGTATGAAGTTAATGATAATACAAGTTGTGATATAAAATAATGATAAAAGTTACAAAAAAGTCTTAGACAAGGAGTGTATAGTATGGGTTGTTTGTAGTATAACAAACAAGACACATTAGGTAATCATGAATGTTGACTCTTTATCAGAAATAATCTTATTTTTTATCTTCATCTTTACGAGGGCTGTTCAATAAGTTCATGGCTTCACCTAGACATACTGGTTGTTATAATACAGGATGTTACATTCTTTCGTGATGGGATAGTGATGCTTGAACATCAATGGACCAAGTGCATTGCTGTAAATGGAGATTATGTTGAAAAATAAAATATAAATTATCAGTCTGTGTTGTTCTGTTCTGGGTGAGGCCATGAACTTATTGAACAGCCCTCGTATTTTTTATATCACAGGGTTCCTGCTGGGTCTTAAAAAGTCTTGAATTTACAAATCTGCATTAAAAGATATTAAATTTAATGTGGTAGATCTTAAGTTATGTTGCCATAAACTTTGTGGTGGTATTGAGTTTAAATATGTCTGTTAAATGTCCAAGTTGCAAAGAAACTAATGTTAGTCGACTCAGTTCTGCCTGTTCCAACCCAATAATGTATACTGAAATTAGGAACTTTGCAGCCCCCCGGTGAGGATATGACTTAAAACAATGGGAATCAAGGTGTTGGAGTAAATAATTGCATTTTTCTAAATTCTAGGAGTCACAAATTTTTGCCAGTATGCCTGTGAAATGGCATAAATTCTGTTCCAAGTGGTCTTAAAAGTCTTAAATATAACTTGTAGAAACCTGTAGGAACCCTGTCATTAAAGTAAACATCTGGAAAGTCAGATATAATTCTTCAGCTGTGACCAGATCACAGGAAAGACACTGCTGCTGTTTTTAATACAGATGTGTTTATAGTTTCCATCACAATGAAGACTGGTTCATGTTTAGAGAAAGTTTTCCAGTATTTTGTCCAAAATCTCTTCAACCACAAGCCTTTCTGTTTGATTCCTCCAATAGGAACTCTAGGACAACGAACAGAAGGAGACCAACAACTCTGTGCCCTTCAGCCTGGTCAGCCCTGGGGTTTTCTACACAGACCTGTATGTGAAGGTTCAGAACCCTCAGGAGGCCTCCGGGTGCTTCCTTGAGAGGGTCCACCGCCGAGTGAGGAAACCGAGGAGGGTTTGGTGAACGTTGGTGGTGCAGGGCCTTAGCGGGGAGAAACCTGTGGCCAAGGAGGAGACAGAGGAGATGCTCAAAGTGGGGAGTCCTCTGATGGGGTTTGGTGAGGTGGTCTGGAGGGGGGTCAGGTGATGAGGCTGCAGGCTCCTCAGGATGGACGCAAGTTCATCCTGGTACCGTCAGACTACAGGAGCTTCATGGACCGACACGAAAACACAGCCTTCGTGTGGAAAACACTGACCGCGCTTACAGGGCATCACAGGGACGACTGTGCTCGCCGCCGTTATGTACAACTTGGTTAAAGGAAAACAGGACGACGGATCCAGATAAGGGCTTGTGCTGACCCTCCCCTGAGGCAGCTGTAGACCTGCAGGATCCGTCTCTGGAGGTCTAATGCTGCCTCTGGGACTGGTCAGCGCATAATATTGAGTATGATGAAGTTTATCCTGTTTAAAAAGCTGCTGAGGCTGTTGACACATGATTTCACTAACTGATATTTATCATACTCATGTTAAATTCAGGGATTGACTGATTGTGTGTTTTTTAAACGATGATGTCCTCCTGAGGGTCCAAAGGGACAAGAGTTTCACATCTTTTCTTAAAAAAAAAAATCACTATCTACACAAAAATGTATCTAGCTTTATGCTGTTTCCAATCAAGTTAATTATTAATGTCAAAAAGCCAAAACTTGTACTTTCCGGGTCGCTGAATGATAGAATAATAATTCTAAGATCCAATAAATCCACCTTAGAATTTCACACTGAAAAGGTATTTTGCACATCTGAAATTAAGTCTAGGTTTTATTAAAAAGTTGAAAACAGTAGAACTGGACATTTAAGTCAAAATATCAAAGTAAAGGAACTAATAAATCAGGACTACTTAACATCAAGCTGCTTTTAACCCTAAATGAGAGCTGAATTTTTCCCTTTCTCATTGGTAAATATCACTTCAGATAAAGCTATTACCAGATATTG
This sequence comes from Sphaeramia orbicularis, assembly GCF_902148855.1. Classification (NCBI taxonomy): domain Eukaryota; kingdom Metazoa; phylum Chordata; class Actinopteri; order Kurtiformes; family Apogonidae; genus Sphaeramia; species Sphaeramia orbicularis. The sequence goes on from NC_043973.1 coordinate 41,706,368, forward strand.
GCCACAATACAAGAGTCAAGTTCTGCTAATAGTTTGTCAAACATCCCATTTGTGCTGATAAATTAGTCTGAGTCCAGTTCAGATCTTATTCGTAGTCACTTTCCTGGAGCTGCCAGGTTCTCAGCGGCAGGAAGGATTACTACTGACCAGAAACAGCTACTTTATCCACAGCGCCTTTTCAATTGAGTAAATCGACGTATTAAACAACCTAATTTCTCTCAAAAATCACTTCAGAAGAATCGACCTGCTTGTATTTGATGCTATAAAACCAGCTGAATAGCATTAATATTCAAGAAAGGTTGATTTGCACTTGCAGTTTTTTTGCTATTTCAAGCCAGATTGATGTAAAACTTCTGCTAATGTGGCTCAAATAATGATCTATTGTAATACACTGTAATGGACTTCCAATATGATTATTTTCTATGCAGATACACTCGTTAAAAATCATACTAATCAGTCTAGAACAGGGGTGTCAAACTCACTTTTGTTCAGGGGCTAAATACAGCCTAATATGATATAAAGTGGGCCGGACCAGTAAAAGATATAAATAATATGATAAGGACTTATAAATAATGTCAACTCCAAAGTTTTCTCTATGCTTTTGAGTGAAAAGAGTAAAATTTCATAATGAAAATGTTTACATCTACGAACCGTACTTGAACATAACATGAACAATACGAACAACCAGAATATTCTTAAGAAAAATAAGTGCAATGTTAACAATATTACACCTTAGTTCATCATTTACACATGTGCATCACAGCTTTCAGATCACAGTGGATTTACAAATTAGTAGTAACAGGCAGAATATTGTTTAAAATTCCACTTACTTCTCTTAAGCCATTTCAGGTTGTTCATATTTGTTCAGGTTATTCAGATTTTTTGTAAAAGGCTAGTCTGTAAATGTAATCATTTTGTGTCATTTTACTTCTTTTATACTAAAACAAAGAGGGAAATTTGTGGTTTTTATTTTTATAGGTTCTTATGATAGTATTTACTGGTCTGACCCACTTTAGATTGCATTGACCTAAAATGATTTTAACATCCTTGATTGTTATTATCTTCAGTGTAATTTTTACATTTCACAAATTCATCCCACAGGCCAGTTGGACCCTTTGGCGGGCTGGTTTTGGCCCCATGCCACATGTTTGACACCTGTGGTCTAGAAGAATGAATGCTTTCCAGGTGATGTATGACATGTGGACTTCCATGTTCACACACTGGTATGTTTGCATCATCTTCTATCAGCAGCACCTCAGTGGATTTTTGAACACGATAAATTGTCAAATCACTGAAACAAAATCTTGACTTACAGCAGCATCAGAACACAATAGCACTCTGATGTTCTGTAATGATTTAGAAACAAGTATTGAAGTGTAAGGCATGTGATGTTGTCTGTGATGCTGGATTTTCCCTCGTGTCCATATAGCACATAGGCAACACCCGACTGATAACTCAAAGCCCAAAATCCTACTATATCTGACAGAAACTAGTTCCATGTGACAGCATTAAGTAGTTTTAAGTTCAAAGTAGGTATATTTGTAATTTGTCGTATTTGCTGTGAAAAGTTTGCCTTTAAATCACAGCTTCTATAATGGTGGTGATAACAAGGGATGATATTTAATTGTAGTCTTTTCTGTAACAAGCTCAAATGTAGAATACAGGTGTCCATAAAGTCTCTTATGGTTTAAGAAATTTATTATAAAAGCAAATGAATGGACAAATCTGTGGAAATTATTACAAAATGAAAAGCAATATTGATTTTTTTTTTTGCCTCATTTAATACATCTCCATATGGGCACTATTGGGCTACATTTAGACAGCAGGTCTTAATGCACAATTGGATTTTTTTGGTGAAATCCAATTTTTTTCTGTGCTTGTTCATATTACACATTAAATGCGACTTCTGTCAGATTTGAGTATGAACTGAATGTGACCCTGAAGTGACCTACATGCGCAAAAGAGGTCCTGACGTAATATGTGACCACACAGGCACGCACAGTGTCCACTCCTGGGACACAGAATTGTGGCGTTTGTCGCATTTCAATAATAATAACGTAAAGGTCGGATAAATGCAACCTGGCCATTCAGACTGAAGTCGCATTGCAAAATATCAGATATGGATTTAGGACCACATATGAAAGTGGCTGGTCTGATAAAAAAAAAAAAAGTCGGATTTGGTGCTTTTCAAACTGTCTTTAACAGATAAATGATATTTTTAATTTTTTTTTTTTTTCAGACTTTTTTCTCAGAATTCTGACTTTAATCTCAGAATAATAATAAGGAAAAAATATATTGGACCTTCATGTAAAGTTTTGTTTTCCAGTGGCCCTAACCTCTTCCTTATTGTGCCTTTTCTTGAGGAGTAACCATTTTATAGGGGTTTATTTATCAGAACCTATTTCATCAACAGGGTACCTGAAAACCACAAATGCCAATGTGATTAAAAACTTCGGTAACCACTGAGAACATAGAACAAATCGATTAACATATCTCAACAATGCTTTTATGATTAATTTTTTAAATTTTAAAGAGACTTTGTGGACACCCTGTATTCTATTCATGTTGTTGCTTTTTTTCTTGCCATGGAACATCTTCTGGCAGATATATAATTCAGCACCATAAAGGTATGGTCTGTGTCTAAACAGACTCCAGATTCTTACAGTATTCACAAAAATTTTGAGTATTGTTTCATTCAAATCAACTCACAACATCAGTTTAAAAAGTTATCTAATGTGATCATTTGTGTTACAACGGTTACTCTGGATGTTTTAATTGGATAATTAGCCATCCATTACAACCTGCTCAGTTCAGGTGCCACATCTGAATTTGTTTCACACCGCTGACATTTTCCAGTTATGATGCAAGATACATCAAAGCCTTACAGGGTCGTGTCTTTAATTTTTTAGAATTTTTTTCCACTAATCGTCTCTTTATATTCTATAATGTCATTCTGTAAAGCAGAGTCTAATAACATGAGTTGCACAGGAAACCTTAATCGTGGAAACCTTTTAATTTTGTAACACTTCCATAATTTTAGGATAATAAATGTAATTGTAAAATGAATCAAATCAGGTAGTATTTTCATTATCTATGACTGTTAGTCTGATCTCAGAAATGACTGTCCATTCCAGAGTTTATTTTATTTATTCTTTAATCTTCTACCGCTGAAATCTTTGCTGCACCGTTTTATTTTTCAACAATGTGACAAGTCAGTGTTCAGAATCTGGATGAGAACACAAACCAGACGCTGTTGTTTTCCAGTTGTGTTTAAAGGCAATGTCTATTCTGTAATAATAAAGAAATATTTTAACTCAGTGAGATAAATGTGACTTCATGTTTCCATGTCAGAGTTCTTTTTTTATTTGGATTTTGACATTCATACCACACGCCCTTACATGACGTGGCACTGTTTGATGGGATGTGAACTGTACAGATCCTGATGGTTGTTAGTGATCATCGGGCTAAAACTAACTGGACCCTGTCATAAACACCAGTTAGTCCTTTATTAAGTACTCCTCCTAAATGTCATCATCGTCATCATTCTCCGTCTTCTTCTGAAGACTCCTCAGCCTCCTCTAGCCACTGGATGAACTTCTGAAGCTGTTCAAGAAAAAATACAGTTAGGATTGTGTTTCAAGAGGATGACCGTCAGTAAATTAAAACATTTGTTTTTTCTTTTTTTTAACAGGAGCAAAGCACCAAAGAACTGTATTAGAGGAACATGACAATGTAAAACCCTTAAAACTGAACTAGTAAAACGGTTGGTACTTATATAGTGCTTTTCCACAATTTTATGGTGCCCAAAGCACTTTACAAAACCTCACATTCACCCATTCACACACACACTCATACACCAAGAGTGTGTAAGAATCCTGCACTGGGACCAAGATCAAACCGTCATTAATAATGCTCTACATGTACAGATACACAGTGTGTGATACCAACCCCCTGGTTCTTGCGCAGTGCTCTGCTCTTGTCAGTCGTGGCTCCCTGAGAGAACCAGCGCAGTATTATTTCCTCTTCCAGGATCTCCAGCTGGTACATGTTCATCAGGACCTGCATTCAGAGTCAACATATTCTGCTAAACCAACAGATACAGAACTCAGAAAAAGGTTTATAATGAGATCAAACTACTGCTTGCCCTGGTGCTTTAGTTTAGAGTAAAAGTAGAGCCATTAAGAAAATGTAACAACATCTTATGTGCGTCAACATTTACTTCCATAATTTTTTGAATATATAACATTACTGAACCTAGACCTGACCAACTGAAGCAACTCCAGATCATTACACTGCCCCCCACAGGCTTGTACTGTAGGCACTAGGCATGATGGGTAGTAACTTTATCACTCTTGAACAGGGTCAATCCGGACTCATTTTTTCCATTAACAAAATAATCCGATCTTCATGCTCTTTACAAACTGATGGAACACATTATTCACTGCAGTAATTATCCAAAGGAAGGATGAGAGTATTTGCTGAGTTAATTACATTATTTTATTTATTCATTTGCACGCTATGAAAAACAGCATGTGTTGATAGTCATGTTAATAAAGTGTCTTGCACTAAATTGAAAAAGAAAAATTAGCATTAAGCTCTTCCATGATGATAAAATGACAGTAAACACTTTATATTTCTACTGAACATAGAACCATTTCAATTACAAACATTTTGTTTTATAATCCATGGTGACTTGCACAGCCAGCTGCTAGAACAATGGTTTAGTGTGGACGACTCTGACCTTAACCATCGCTGCCCAGTGACTCTCCTGTTCCAGGAAGTGTTCCTCAAAGGCACAAAGACAGTCCAGATGGTCCTGCGCTCTCTTCACGTAGTTCTTAAACACAGGTGCCCATTTCTTCAACAACTGGGAGCAGGACAAAGAAAAATTATCTGTTATCAGTTCTGTTCACACCTGCAAAAATGTAGCATCGATGTAAGATATGAGGCTGGTGGTTTATTCACCGGAAGGAGCAGAGCAACATATTGTGATGTGGTGAGCTGTGAACCCTGCTGCTGGAAAGGATAGTCCAGCACCACTCTGGTTAAAATCTGCATGACCTCCTTCAGAGTGATGTTGTAGGCGTACCTAGAATAGAATAGAATAGAACAGAATTTTTAATGTCATTGTACAATGGCTATACAACAAAACTGGGTAGAGCTTACCTTCTTCAATGCAAAATAATAAATAAAAGGCATAATAGCAATAAAATCAAAACATCCAATAAAATCCAACATCCAATAAAATCAGTGAGTCAATAAAATATTCATTAAAGTTGTGGGAGACTTTCATGACCAATTTTTCATCAAATCTGTAAAACCTCAGTCATAGCCTTAGTATCATGAATCTGTAAGTCTTTCTGTGATTACTCACCTGAATCTCTTGCATTACGAAGAACAATTTCGAAGTTCCATCCACCATAAACAAACCATGTGTTTACAAACAGAGCCGGGAGTTAACTCGGGCATTTTTGGAATTTTGTCGCGACGTGCCTTGTGGGAAAGGGAGGTTTGCACAGCAGCAACTGACAGCGGCAGCGACAGTCCAACCATATGATATTATATGGATGAAACAAACACGACGCGGAAACGGCCAAAACGCAGAAACGGCTGGAGGAATATGCATAGAGGGAAGGGAGCTCCTGCTGTTTCCGCGTCATGTCTGTTGCAGCTGCCGCTGTCAGGTGGCTGCGCAAACCTCCGTTTCCCACAATGCACGTCGCAACAAAATTCCGAAGATGCCTGAGTTACCTCCCTCCTCTGTTTGTAAACACATGGTTTGTTTATGGTGGATGGCACTTCGAAATTGTTCACCGTAATTCAAGAGATTCAGGTGAGTAATCACAGAAAGACTTTCAGATTTGTGATACTTAGGCTATGACTGAGATTTTACAGATTTGATGAAAAATTGGTCACAAAAGTCTCCCGCACCTTTAATGAATATTTTATTGACTCGCTGATTTTATTGGATGTTGGATTTTATTGGATGTTTTCATTTTATTGCTATTCTGCCTTTTATTTATTATTTTGCACTGAAGATGGTATGAATGTACAATGACTCTGAAGGAGAAAAAAAGGACTGCAAGGGATTTCTGCTCACTTGAGAGAGTTGATTTCGAGTACGAGATTGTCGCAGCCGATGTTCTCCTCCAAACCCCTCTGCAGAGTTCCCAGCACTTCCATCTGGAAGACTATGACACAAAACAACAAGAGTCAGAGAAGATGATGGGGAGTTAACCTCTGCTATCAAAAAAGTATTTGTGTGGAAACAAACCTTTAACATTTAGTGAATTCATCAACTAGTACCAAATGCAAATCTTTTGTGAATATACAGTACATTAGTTTTAGCCTCTCCCTGCCTCAATAAGAATTTCACTTTTTAACATTCATCATTGCCTGTGGTGGTACTTTTTCTTTCTGCTTACTCGATTAGTGGTCCAAAAATTATTAAACAGTTTAGATGAGTAGATGTTTTTGGCTGGGGGTAGCTAAAGGTAATTCCAGTATAATGACTTCTACCATTTTGTTAAATTTAATAATAATAATAATAATAATAATAATAAAATAATAATACATTTTATTTGAAAAGTGCCTTTCATGGAACCCCAACAGACTGTACAGCATAGGATAAAAGACAATAAATAGAATACAAAGGAGAAAACCACAAAAAAACCAAATGCTAGTCATGTGGTATGGGTAAGATGTTAAGGAGGAATTTCTAAAGCAAAATCTTTACTCGTTGTAATTCCATAAAAGCTGTAGCAGCAGAAATGAGGGGATAACACCTCCTTTCTTTGTCTAAATCAAAAGCCTAAATATAAGCACACCATTTCATGCTGCTGTGGAAAAACATCAGCCAAAGCCAAAATATCATAGTTATGAGGCTTTCATGTTAAGTAATGAGTTATAGAATAGAGCAGTAGGGATACGACTGACAGAATCTTTTTAGGTGAAGTGTAATTTCAGCATGTATTTAACTCAGAGTCATGAGCAGATATAAAAGATTAATTTATGCTTAAATCACTTTAATTCCAAAATGCTGAGAGGTAATTATAGAATATTTAGAAGTGAAGCCAAAAATTGCTGAGGCTTTAACTTAAACCAGTAGTAGGAAGCTCAGCCTTTTCTGTCTATGTTCTGCAGTTTTAGTCCAGTAGAGGGCAGTCATGACCCTCCATATCAGGGCCAAAGGGTGCCCGCCACAGACTCCAATCTACCCTGTGGGATGAATTTTCAAAGTACAAAATTTACACTGAAAACATTAACAGTCAAGGGTGTCAAAGTCAGTTTCGCTCAATTGGATCTCAAGTGGGTCAGACCAGTAAAATAATAGCAGAACAACCTTGAAATAACAAGAAGCCCAAATTCTGAACTGCAAAATGTTAACATTATGCCTGTTACTAATTATTTTGTAGATCCACTGTCATCTGCAATGCACATGTATAAATGATAATTCAAGTCATAATATTGTTAAAATTGCATGTAAAATTTCAGGTTGTTCAGGATATTCACTATGTTTTGTGAAAGGAATGTTTGTAAATGTAGACATTTTAACATGTTCATTATTTAATATAACTTTTTTGGAGTAAAATAAAGAGAAAAATTTGGATTTGTCAATATTTATAGGCTAGATTACTATTATTTTACTGGTTTGGTCCACTTGAGGTCGTATCGGGCTGTATGTGGCCCCTGAGCTAAAATGAGTTTGACACCCCTGTTCTCACTCTCTCACCTTTGACATCATCCATCTCTGGAGAGGGAATCACTGGATCATCAGGGCCATCAGGCTCACTGGCTTCACTTTCACTCTCAGGATCAGGATTCAACACCAAACCTATAGTTAATAAAACAGTTTTTTTTTCTCTGGGACTGCAGCATTATGGGAAATGGACAATTCACAAGCTGGGTATAAGGCTCAAGAAAAAAAACATACCCCAAAGACACTGCGACAACTCTTCATCCTCTGTGTCGTCCAGACTGCTGGCCTTCCAGATGTAGCCTTTACCCTCCTGTCCAACTTCAGCTGGGTTAAAAACTACAGGAGAGAGGAAAACAAAAGTCACAAACAGTAATAGAAGCAAAGTATTTTTATGAATTAACTTGACAGCACAGACTCTGTACGCACCTTTCTGTTTGTTTTTGTCCTTACTGTGACCGACCTCTGCATCGTCACTGAGGAACTCATCGTCATCATCCTCTTCTTCCTCTGGATGGTGCATGGACACCACCGTGCCTTCAGGTAGAGAAATGTTTGGTCCAATAACCACCTACAAATCAGTTCAGAGAAAACTTTAAGTCTGGATACGCTTAGGGATTCCACTCATATTTTTGATGTGCATGAAATACAGAAGCAGTCTTTGTAAATTGTACTTTAACAGTATTGCTCACATTAAATGCCAGGACACATTGTTTGTTCAGTTTTACATCCTCTTTGATGACAGTCTTGTCACAGACCACAGACTGACTGATCGTCACATTACTGGCAATGTGAACATTATTCCAGATGTAGGCGTGATCCAGAATTACATTGTCACCTGTTGAAATAAGGAAAGATGGCTGTTAGATCCACTTTGAGAACTTTCTACTAAAGATCTGAAATCAAACACATCAATTCAAATTTTTTACCAATAAAAATTAAATCTAAAATTTACATTATCTGTACAATCTGATTCATTGCGATCACAATCTGTCAAAATAATCACATGAGCTTTTTGCATATTGTTTTTCTGTATCATCTCCTACTTTCAAACACTCTCAGACTTTCCACAGACCTTACCTATAGTGCAGTTGTTACCAATGACACTGTTGGAGATGTGACAGTTGGCACCTATGCTGGTGTCACAGCCGATCAGGACGTTCTCCTCCATCTGGCTGCCGTGACCGAGGCTGACTCCAGATCCTCGGTACACGTTGTGGCGAGAATACGTGCAGCTCCGTCCCTTATGGTCAGCGAAGTTGGACTCTGGTGTGAGTGGGTAAACCCACCGCCGTACAAAGTCCGAAGACACCGAGTCATACATGAGCAAGTTGGAAACTCGGGCGCCGTAACCGTCCTTGGTGACGTGCATGTGTATCTGATTACCCAGGATCTGAAGATGTAGACAATATGTTATGGCTTCATAGAATCAAAAAATACAACCTTTAACTATGGACCCTATCATTATATAATACCTCTTCATTCACAAGGATCCCTCTGACAAAGTCATTCCTAGTTTGGTAATCGAAGTTGTCCGTGAAGAGTTCAGCAACCTAAAAGGCAGAAAAACCTGGTCACCACAGTATACAAATATTCAGAATTCAAGTATTTCTACTTCTGTCTCTTGCTAGACATTTACCATTGCACAGCCAGACATATCTCAACACTTTTTTTAGTATGAAGAAAGGTGTACCAAAGCTTAAATAAGAGGCTGGCTTGTTTGCTTTTCTTTTACGCCAGTATAAACTGAAGTATGAATCTATTTTGTGGAAAATGTCACCCCAATATAAGTACATTGGTGAAGTAGTGGTGAATAAGAATATTAGAAACTGACCTGTGGAGAGCAGATGCTGATGTGACAGTCCAGCAGGTCATGTCTGATTTCAAACTCATCACTTCCACTGTGGAAAATGTTCTGCAAAACACACACAGAAACACAAGTATAACACACAAACCTGAAGCTCAAATGAATCACAAATGTTAAAAATCTCAAACTTCTCATTACCATAGGGAACTGTAGCTTTTTTAGCCCGTGCGTCTTCTGATAATGTAAAACCCGCTGGCTTTTACTGTCCACAGCAACAATAACATCATCTTCCTCACAGCGAGATCTGTGGCCTGGCGATGATTCCTTAAAGATCATCGTCATCACTGAGATGTTTTTCTCCATCTTCCGACGATGTCTGGTGCGCATGAGGACATTGTTATGTTAATGTTATAATACAGCAGTTCATTTATATCAGTCCACGTTAATATCCCCAGGTCTCTTACCTGTGTTCTTGCAGCGCCTGACTGACATCAAAATTTGACACCACATCTCCATAGACCAACACGAAGTCAGAGCGTACGAGAGACTTTGCATCAACATCCCTGAGCACATCACCCAGTGAGCGGTACAGCTCTGAGGTGATGATGTGGACTGTGTTTGGAGATGTGGGACGACACCACTTTGAGTTCCTGTCAGACACAGCGGGAAGTTTATTCAAGTATTACTCTACAAATCTGTATGTACTTAAGTATTCAGCATTTATACTACTTTATATACCTACTATATCTCTGACATTAATATTGTACTTTTTACTCCACAATATGTAATCAAGCATTTTTGTAAGTTCATAGATTAAAATTTTCATCCTCATCCTGTCCAGAGAATAGTCATGTATCTCCAAACGTGCTGATTCTGAGTATTTGTGAAAACTGAACCATGGTTTGTTACTTTATTAGATGAGAAAACTATCTTCCTTCTTAAGCCAAACAGACTCTTAAAGCCCTCTTGTATTAACTAGTCATAACGCTGAAAACAGGCTTGTTTTTCTGAACTTATTAATAGTTTATTTTGTAGACATAGAGAGTGTTCTCACATGATGAATGAGAATATGGTGCGCTGGTGAAGATTAAACTACAAAGGGTAGGGCTGGGTAATAAAACAGTAATTACACTTTTGCAAGCTCCCTTTTTTTTCTATTTATCATCTATTTTTTAAGGATAATTTCCTTGGAGATCAGTATTATTCACTGTTTTTCTTTGTTTTTGTATTATCAAACCTAAGTTTATTCTATGAATAACACGTTTTACTACACAGTAAAGACTTTTACTTTTCATACTTTAAAAGTATTTACCTCATAATGTTTACATACTAAAGTGAATCTAACTTTTACTTGAAGTTAAGTATTTTTCATTGTGGTATTAGGGGCTTTAACCTTGAGGATCAAAACATCAGTCCAATGTTTTGTTAGAGCAACAGTTTGCATTATTAACTCTTAACCTCACAGTAAGTGTTCCTTGATTTTACTGGCCATCCAGCAACAGAAGACAAATGTTTCCTGCACCCCAGTGGATGTGAGGAACTCCAGTGTGTGGTCGATCATGGAAACATTACCGAGCGGCAGCAAAGCCTGTCAGCAGTGAAAAGGTGACAGATGACACATGTTAGCCAACTCAGTAAAATAACTGCACAGTCCTATTAGAGCTTAGACTGTCAACTTAAAAGTATTAAAGAAAACAAACACCGCAGATTACTGAATATCTACAAATCTGGATGCCTTTAAGATGTTTTTAAGTGTTCCCATCAGTGTCAGTGTTTACAGCATGGATATAGTCTACTGTTAGCATCCCAGTTAGCTTAGCATGTTGCCTACCCGCGGCTGGTCTTTGGTCACCGGGAAAAACCTCCTGTTGAAGCTGTCAGCGACTAAAACAGCCTGAAGCGGCTGCTCCTCTTCCTCCTGCTCACCGGCACCTTTTCTATCCGAACGACTCTGTTTCCCTCCTTTACTTGCCATGTTTGACTCCACAGAGCTAACAGCTAACCAACTCTGTCATCAGACACAGCTACGGCGGCTCAGAGGGTCAATGCTGTTCTCGCGGTTACAGTCGTTACTGTTGAATGTCGTTCACCTTGTACATCAGGGGTTCCCAAAGTGGGGAACGCGTACCCCCAGGGCCAGGGGCACTTGGAGGAAGAATTTTTTGGGAAAAATACATTAAATAAGTTATCATGTACCCAATACAAATAAGATGAGAATCAATGCTGAAATATTAAACACAATAAATACATTAATATAATAGTTTTATTGTCAATCATCTTGTTTAAGCTTTGGTAACATTTTAAGAACATTTCTATTTTATATTATTCAAAATGAGTTTATTTGAGTAGCTAAGTAATTATTTTTTGTTGATGAAAGGTTCATTTATTAATTAATGACCAATTTATTTATTTTTCTTATCAATAAAAGAGGGCCCTTTTGAGTTTATATTTTGCACAAAAATTTTGCTGTAACATTTTTTTTTTTTTTAAATATATTTAGTTAAATATATGTTGTTTGTTTACAAAGTTTTGAAAATATAAACAGACACCTTTGGCACAGCCCACAAGCCAAATTTATTTCAATCAAAAATGCTGAAGCAAGAGTTGGGGGTATTTGGATAAAATAGTGTATTTCAGGGGGTACTCCACTGTAAAAAGATTGAGAACCACTGTTGTACATCATAGAACATTATGTCTCTTTTATAATTCAAACTATATCCAATATCTTTATTAACATGATGAATAGAATGTGTGTTTCCAGTGTTGGAGATAATGAACTACAATACTAGAGCACTAGTAGTTTCATAACTACATTTTGTTGTAGTCTGCTGGTACTTCAGCCTCCATCAGGTTTAGAAATTGATTCATAATTGATCACTATTATGTTTACCTACCCCGAAATCAAGTTTTTGCTACAAGTTTTAAAGAGTATAATGTCAATGTGTAAACTAATATATTAGGTGTCACTGGTGTTGACTGTTCTTTGACATGTGAACAAATGTACAAATAGCTTTTTTTAAAGTAAGCACATAAGTTTTTGTGTTCTACTTGCTTATAATTGCATATCATATGGTGATTTGATATTTTAAGTCGTAACTACTACGCAATTTGATGTAAACCAAATTTCCTCTTTAATGTAGTTTTGCTGTTGTTCAACCTCTTATGTGATTTTGTTGCAAAACGATAAAGGTTTTAAAATAATTTTCCCAGCAGTAGGTTCAGTAAGTCAAAAAACAAAGTTATTACATATTGTAGGCAACTTTTAAGAATAAAATTGGATGTAGTTTTCAAGTACAAGAATATTCTGTCTGTTCCAAAGGGTCATAATACTAAACAAGTTAAATTATCTAAACCTTAAGGAGCTGGTCTCATTATGCATATTTAATGGTGATTTGATGAATACTTGCCAATTATGGTTTATTTAATCTCTCTTTATTTTATTTATAGTGATGTGTATGATGCCTCTATGTGTTCCTGGAACCCTATCTGTTAAAACTTTAACTCTGCTGCTATATGTCTCATAAAACACTTTCAACCTTCATTCATGGCTGAATAGCGATTAAAGACTAATACAAAAAATTAAATAAATACAAATAAAATTTATAAATATCATAATAACTTGAATAAATATTGTGAAAAAACACTATCCACTGTAAATAACATTTGCAGTAACTTTATTACAGAACATCTGCGTAAACATGTTGAACCTAAACAGATACAAAAACATCTGGCTCTAGTCGTGCAGTACTTTAGACAGGAGCCTTCATTGACTGATCTGTGAAAGCCCAACAGTTTGTCATAATGTTCTTGTCAAAATTATGTAAAACATGAAACTATTCATGGTGTTTGGTGATTTTCTTAGCAAGCTCCAGCACCGAGTTGAATCTCAGGGTCTTGGACGTCCAGGAAGATGGAATACCTTCAAGTCCAACCTGGAAGACATAAAAATAACAAAGTTCAGCAATTTCAACAGTGACATGATGACCATTCATTTCATCATCCTGCATTAAACAAAATGCATTCTGAGTCTTCCAGATGCACCAAAAGCAGCAATATATAGATAATGTATGTTGCTGTACAATATGACCAAACTGTCATTTAGATAAAAACAGATCTCACATTAGATTATATATAAATATAATCCCACTTAAAATGTTTAATAAAAGGCATCTCATAATATTTGATTATGTGTCTCCTTTTATTTTGTAAATTTGTGCAAATTATTGGTTTGTTTTGAGCACTTTGCTGTACTTTTGTGGATCTCATCTGTGGATTTTCTCCAGACTGTTTAGTATTACTCCTGCAAAGGAGGTACAAGTTATAGTTGTGTCCATTATAACATAATCTCTGCCCTGTTTTAAGTACAGTACAGGCTCCCTGTTTAGGTTGGTTGGCATTCTTATACTGTTCAGAATTTCCATTTTTGTATGCTTACATCCACACATAAAGACACGAGGAAATACATGGCAGAATGTAATAATGGCATATTTTAAAAAAAACAAAAAACACGCATACACAAAAAAAAACACTATGTCATCATCTTGCACAAGTATATTCCTTTATATACAATATAAAGAATCATGACTGTGTAGAACAAAGCTCTACCACTTAAACTACACTAACTTCTCACACTAAATCTCTACTATCACTGAATGAAAGATTATCTGATGGTCATACCTGAGCTCCAAGACAGGCTCCAATGAAGGACCCTCTGCTACAGGTGCATCCCCCACAGCTCATGGTGTCTCTGACGGCCTGCTCGTACTGTTTGGCCGTCAGGACTCCATGAAGCGCTGCTTGGAACGCACCAGGCAAACCTAACCGACAGCCGGCATGAAGCATAAGTCAGTGTTTGACTAATGACAAAAATCAGTTACAAACGAGATTGGTTATTAATCTGTGCTCAGTAACAGTGATGGAAATAAGCTGTGAAACGATACCTCATGTGTTTGGGAACACAGTGGGGATTAGATCCCGAGGAGTCTTGGACAGATTTTCCTTTACTTGATGAATGTGCCCTGGAGTGAATGAAAATGAATAAATGTTTAGTAAAAATATGTTAATTCCTGCAGACTTTTAAATGAAGTCATACATACAGTCGTGGAAAAAATTTATTAGACCATCAAAAGTCATCAAAAACAATGGTTCTACAATCAAGTACTAACTCCTGTGTGTATCATGTGACTAAAACAGACAGAAAAAAAAAAAGGAATGCCTAAAAGCACTGTTTTAGTCAGTACAATGCCATAGATATTGATGTAAGTACTTAAATGATTTTGGTTATTATCAAGACAACATGGAAAATGGACAGATATCAGCTCTGAAATTGAACTCTTATGAGCCATTTTTGTTGTTATCATTATATTTGTCCAAACAAATGTACCTTTAGTTGTACGAGGCATTAAAATGAACAAGAAACTGAAGAAAATAAGGGTGGTCTAATAATTTTTTCCACGACTGTATTTAAACGTTTTAGATTAAAAACTTAATTGGTCATACTCTATAACCTTTTATTAACTATTATTAATCTTTATTTAACCAGGAAAAAAGGTTACTCTTTGAGATTTAAAATCTCAGCAGCAGAAGTTACAGACAATAAAGATTTCATCCATACATCCACACTAAAAATATATATAAAACACATAGTAAAAGTCAGTTCTAAGACACTACTTAAAACAGTATACCAATAACATACTAATAAAAATACCATCAAAGAATCAAAAAGTATTAAAAGTACAATCAAGTATATAAAGGAGCATGAAGAAGAATAGAAAACCCCATAAAAGATGATCATTTTGCAGGTTTCTCTAAAAATTGAGGAGTGTAGTGAAAATCCTTTATCTTCTATGCAACACTAAACTCTTACATCCCATGATTCAGTCACATGACGCTGGTGTGACGAGAAAACAGAGCTATGGGCCTCACATACCAACGACTGCTTTATCCAGATCCTGCGGACATTTTCTGTTCGGGTCATTGAGCTGATCCATCACTGAGTCCAAAGCTTTTGGATCAGGACCGTTCAGAATGAAATGCTCCAGAAACCTGAGGAATAATTACAGGAACAATCTGTTGACTTCTTTCTCAATATAGTAACAGCTGATTTCAAGAACACATGAAGATGTTTAGTACAAATTATACTACTATAACAATAAGTCATCCAAAATAGTACACTATAAATATTCCTATAGTGTTCTTTTCTTTTTTTTTTTATACTATTCATGATCATTTAAAAACATACATTTAAAAAATACATTCTGACTCTCAGGAAAAGACAATGAAGTAAAAATCAGTGCTAGTGCAAACAGTCCCATTAGCAACACATGATAAGTAAAATTGAAAAATACATTGATATACATGAATTAATTAAAAAGAATAAACAAATAAGCAACATCTTCAGTGTCTAACAGGTGGAATAATTGATGTAAAAAAGGGGAGACGTGTGTGTTTGCAATAGTTAAGCCATGACACGCCATTTGTGTACAACTGATCATGTCATATTAATATAATGTGACTATTTTATTGTTAAATTAAATGAAAAACAATAGAATAAATATGATGATCATTAACTTTGCCCCAGTAAATTAATCAGTTGTCACAATATTATGGATAATACAACAAGCAAATGTCTTCTGTTTTGTTTTAGGTTATTTTAGGTGGAAATCGGTTGAATAATAGGGAACAAACAACGATACAAAATAAAAATAACAGATAAATCACATCAAATGAATTAAAAATAAAGTAACAAGCTTGTTTTTAAAAAAAAATAAGGATTATAAAGTACAGATCATTGTATCTAGACATGACAGGTTTAAAACAGATATTGAACAAAGAGCAAATACTTGAAAACTCAACTTAAATACAGTAACAAAGTCCTTCATTGCTTCCCATTTGTGTAAACATCTGTCAATCCAGGGTTAACACACATTTCTCAAGTCAATTCAAGCAATTTTCAAGCACTTTTAGGGTCTTTTTCAGATTTTTCCAGCACAGCACCTTATCACTGGGGTGAAATACATATCTACAGGAATACATATACTCATGATTATCATTTTCACTTTTTATCACAATGATGTACACTGCATTATGCTATAAACATCTAGAATTATGTTTCATACAGTTTAGACATTAAAGGAGAACACAAAGTTTTATCCAAAAAAGGGAAGCCACTTGGCGTTCTTCAAGCAAATTCGCGCTGAGCCAAAGATTAAGATAAAAATGTACCTGGAGTCGACCTGAGAACACCTGCTAATTTACTTTTTTGAGATAAAGTTTTATTTTTCAAAATGTATCACCTCTCTGTAAGTAGTTTTGGCTTGACATCTAGCGTGGCCGAGTTAATATTATAAATAAATAAGTAAATCACAGAGTTACTTTCACAGAGGCACTTTCAAGCACTTAAACTGAAATTCAAGCCCTTTTCAGACCTTGAAAACACAACATTGAAATTCAAGCATTTTCAAGGATTTCAAGTACCCGTACAAACCCTGTCAAATATACAAACCTTGCTGCTGCCAGAGTCTCGGCGACACATGCATCATTGTTTTGGGTGACGCGGATGGCTTGCTCAACCTTTTCCAACATTTCAGGCTTTCCCACATAAAAAGCCACTACGGGAGCAAGTTTGGTCACTCCATCAATCTGACAGTCGGACTCACAACCTGAGGAAACACAACGTATTGGTATGAGTTGTTCCTACTGATAACATCTTCACAAGTGGGATCAAATAAAGCAGCTTTACCCGTCTCCTCTTTGCCCGCATCCACGTTTTTGATGAAGCTCTTCAGGCTCGCGTGTCTCCATGGTCCCTCAATAGGCAGCTGAGGTCTTGGTCCTGAGATGCACCATGGGAACAAAACATCCATTAGCATTAGAAAATGATCAGTTTAAAAAAAGGCTTCGTCTGGGTTGTGTTTTCACCTCCTCTTTCTCTGTACGGATCATTGATTGGAGTGTCATACTCTGATCCAGGACCGAAGAATTTCAGAGTGCGTTTCTTCAGATCATCAACGTTCAGACCTGCTCAGATGGATCAAACATATCAGACAAAAATAAACATAAAACTACAACTGAAAGACAAGCCACATGATCAGAATATCTATTTTAAGTGACTGTCAAAATAAATATTTACAAGTTTTAGATTGAAGGAGAAAACTTGATGATACCATAATACAGATGTGTGCAAACAATGAGCTTTATGCTTTATTCAGTGAGTGATACAGTGTATGGATACAGAGCATTGATTCATTGGTGGTGTTGGTGGAGCTAAGTGTGTTCTGGTACCACACTCCCCCTGGCCTGTTGGTGTAAATAAATTCAGTTCATATCTCTACAATACAACACACTGGCATCTTTGGCATAATGTCAGAGCTCTTTATTCTAAACACTCTATACTTTTAGGTCATTTTTTTTATTATTCAAAAGTAAAAATACCGCATCTCATCACTCCTAAGTCCGTTTTTAGGCTTTTTTTTTGGTCAGAAAACGGTTCTATTGGTCAGTCTTCGTGGTTTTAGAAATATTTACCCAATGAAAAGTGTTGAAAATGGCTTATGACTACATTTCTTAACTCCATTCATTTATTTAGAATATACCTTGTAGAATATGTATAGTTTCCTGAAAAGTAATCACTTTGGACATAAGAGGTTGCTGCCCGACAGCAACGATATATACCATTGAGGTGAGGATGAGTAGTTAACATGTTATGAACACATGTTGGAAGTGACAACTTGCTGTTGACCCTCTGTCTCAGGTCTATTTATATTACCGTCAAGTGTCAACTGTTATGGGCATTTTTCACTTCATCACAAAGATCACTGTATCCAAAACATGACCGACAAATAGTGTGTGTCTGTCAAGTGTAAAACTTTATGGTGCCAATTCAGGGTTGGGTAATGATAAGATTTTATTGATGCAGGTACCATTTGTAACTCTGCCTGTAACACTGATTTTTTTTTAGTTCCATTACGACACCCGTTTGATTTTCTTACTTAAAGAGAATTAGGAAAACGCAGGCTGTAAATCTGAGCCCCATCTGTCTGGAATTAAATTAAAGCCAGAGATTGGCTCCAATACTTAGCTAGAATTACTGAGATGAAAGAAAAAATATCACAAAAAATAAAAATCACACTTAGAATAACAGATTTTCACTCAGTTTAATGTTGTGTAGTAGTTTTATAGATTACTTTAAGTTTGATGTTCGGCTATATTTATTTCTTGACCAGTATGTTCAGTGTAAGAGTTATTCAGAGTTACAAAGTAAAAAAAAAAAAAAAAAAAAGAAAAGAAAAACTAATACAGTCCATTTTTGACAGACATTTGTTTCCTTTTTTTGCTGTTAGAAACTATTATCATAATATCAGATGACCAGTACAGAGATGTTTCAGCTTGTTCCTGATTCATTCACCTTTACCTGAAATTGTCATTCATTCTAGCACCATTATTATTCAATGTGAAATAAATAGAAGTTAACTGATATGGGTTTTTCTAAGGCCGATGTCATTTTTTAAAAATCTGGTCAGGTGATGGCCAATATCTACAGCCATATTTTGAGGCTGATATTTAAGTCCAATTTTTTATTATTTGTTTTTAAAGCACATTGACTGTAAAAGTCAATTGAAACACTCAGATAATTAAGATTTTTATGCAGCAATATAAATGAAATTATTAATAAATGTATGCATAGTAGTCTTTTAACATTTTTTGAACTTCAAGTGCTGCCCACACAGGTGCCTGATCAAATATCTTCTAACATTTTTACTACTGATCAAATATCAGTTTTCAAAAAAAAATAAGGCTGATGGCCGATATTGAAAAAAAAATCAATATATTGGCCCAATATATAGGCTAGCCGATATATCTGTCTACCTCTAGAAATAAATCCTTAGACCTTTTACTGTTCCTTCCTCTCTACCACATCATGTTCTTGTTTCCAGTAATAGATGCCTGAGTTTGACCTCAGAAAAACAAGCCAGCATCTATTAAATGATGTGCTTAAAGGAAAGCGACTCCAACAGATCTGACAATTTGTAACCAGTTGTCAGTTCCCGTCCTCAGTGACCATAAACTCGTCAGCTAGGTAGATCAGTCCTACCTCCACACTCCGACAGAGACTCCAGCAGGACATAGGCCTGGTCCCCATAGCAGCTCTGTTGACCGGTCTGCCTTCTGTAAAAGGGGTTGGCTGATTCAGACCGGAACTCAGGGTTTGGGTTCTCGGCCAGGATCCCCTGCAGCTTCTGGAGGTCGTACACCCAGTGGAGTGGCTGCGCTGCAAAGTTTGACAAGTAATGACTTTTATAATTAACTTGTAAAGCAAGTTATATAGTTATATATAAGCAACTTATATATGTACCTAAGAGGATGGATTTAACAGAGAATATTTCAGATGCTTCCACTGGATAATTACAGCAATGATTAATATGTTTCAGTTCTTTAACCCTTTAACGGGCAAGTGACTATTTTTGGTAATTTCCACAAACATTACAAGACAGTGAAAGCCCTAACCCTAAACCCCAACCAAATACGGTAACTTCATTAACCTTGATGTTCTACATGAAAATAATTATAATTTTTTTTTTTTTAATTTCACAAAAGTAATAAAGTCTTGTTATGTACTCCGATAACACATTATAGTTGAAATTTTGAATTCAAGAGTATTGCTGAGTGCCTGATAAAGGGGTAACTGATGCAGTGAGGAGTTCCTTATTTCTTAAACAACCATCAGTTTGTAGAGAGCATAAAGATTGGATAATGCTAGGATTCATCACTCTCCAATTGTGAAAGGATAGTTCAGAGAGCAGGAGATATTATTTTACACATGAATTGGTCCAGACCTGAACCCCACTGAGACTCTTTGGGGTGTGATGGAGAAGAATTTACATAGCGGTCTGACTCTTCCATTATCAATACAAGATCTTGGAGAAAAAAAATCAACTAAGGAGTGAAATAAATGTTACAATGTTTATTGTGATATTGTATAAAATCTGCCACAGTGTCCTCAAGTCAAAGCTACAGACGATCCATCTCCATTGTGTGTGTGTCTGTGTGTGTGGGACTTTTTTGGCTTGTTTATTTTAGAAAGCAAAACCCTAATTAATCAAATTATTTAGATATATTGCACAACCCTATTTCTTTATGGATTTTCTGTGTAGATTTTAAGTCCTTCTCATTTTAGTACGTTTGGATATTATTTACTTTCATTAAAATACATCAATGAATACAGTGAATGCATTAAGTTTTACCTGCAGCGTCTGCAACAGCTGATCCTACTATGGCTCCTACTGCTCTGTTGGCTAGAGCTGAAGCCATCTGCAAAACAGTCAGAAAGCTTGTGCATTAATTCACCTTAAAAAATGATTAATGTTACCTCTCGTTTTCCCCTTGTGACTCCAAATATATTTCAGAAAAATCCATAATGGAGTAGAAACACACTCTTCACTCTGCTATTTCTTGCTGGTTGAAATGTTTAGAGGTCATTTTGCAGACTGTTAACACAACACTTGACAACTTACAGCAAATTATAAACAGACAGTTAATTATATGGTTATTTCCAAACAGAAGGAAAAATGTTACGTCTGTTTACTGTCATAACCATTTAATCTAATGTAACCTTAGAATCAGCTCTTACCTTGGACCCGAACCGGACTTCCTTATGTTATATTTTTGACTATATCACCTTAATCTGACTTCCCTAAATTCTTTCACAACAACTATTGCGTGCAGTCTGTGTATTATGAAAGCGAACCTCTTAGGCTCCGCCCACCCGGAAAAAGAGGGTAAAGCCCCGCCCCTTCCGGTCAGCGTCTGAATCGTACTGCCCAAAATTAAAATTAAAATTAAAATTAAAATAAGACATTTTATTTGTATGGTGTTCACAGATAATCATTGATGCTTTACATGAATTTATAAAATATATTTGTACAAAATAATATCTATTATATTCATCAGACTACAACATTTAAATAACATCATCTTTACAGTCACATCTGAAGTACCTTCCCTTTGCTACATAAATCAGCCACAAAAAAAAAAAAAAAAGAAAAAAAAAGAAAAAACTACATGGTGAAATTAAGCAATATTTGTTGTTTTGACTTTGTAAGTCTTGCTCCACTGTTTTTTGTTTTTTTTTTAATACTTGTTTTACAGCTCCTTTTTCATTCATCTGTTCTTTTTTGTTGCTTTACATGTTCCTTGTATACTTTGAATTTGTTATCTTGGCATTTTTGAAATGTCCTGTATAAGAATTTGTATATTGTACTGTATGTTCTGAAGTTCCAATAAATACATATATAATAAAAAATGTTAAAAAAAAAAAAAAAAAAAAAAAAGGAAAAAAAAAAAAATCGTCCCATTGCTAATAAAGGTACGGGGAAAAAAAACCCTTACGTCACTGTCAGACTATACAATCTCAGTAAACAGTGCCATCTAGTGATCTAATGAAGTAATTACTCAGTACATGAATAAAGGAAGTTCAGGTCTGATACGTCTACATTGCAAATGTTTACAGAAGTGACTATTTCCACTTCAGTATTAAAAATTAAACTACTTTAGATTTTAAATCAGATAGTTTTTAACAGTCTGTGGAAGTTTTAACATCCTACCCATCAACTACATTGGCAAAACAACAGGAAATTAACCTGCAAAGACTCAGAGGACATGCCAGTCTTTCTACAGGGCCCAGGTGAATATTACCACTTTTGTAAGTCGTTCCAGTAAACTATTATAATTAAATCATACAGGTTATATGAGCCACTTTACTCTTTAATGTATATAGCTGTGTATATTGTAATAATAGTTCTTTATTCCTTTCTATAGTGCTTATTTCTATAGTATTTTTTTATCTATTTCTTCTGCCTTTTCTGGCGCAGTGTTTGCACCTGTAATAGTGCTCTTTACCATACCTGGCAAAAAAATAATAATAATAATTTTATTCCGTAAAATAAGAGACACTTTGCTCTGTCAAAAGATAAAACTATCAGAAGGTAAATTACACAACAGCTAACGTGGATGATTTCAGTAGTATCACAGCAATTAACATTAAAATTTTAAAAAGAAAATGGAAAAAAAAAAAAATGTTCCGGCCTTTCTGACTTTTATGAATCTTTGAATAAATAGGATTCATCCTCAGTCCATGCCCAACCCTTCTATCAAGTTTCATGAAAATCAGTGGTTTAGTTTTTGTAAAATGGACAAAAAAAGGGAGTAAACACATAACCTTTTTGGCAAAAAAAAATAATTGCATGTAACTCCTTTGTAATATTTTTGAGCAGTTACTGTAATTTAATTTACTGTAATAATATAATGATATAGTATAGTTACACTTATTTTGCTATTTAAATACATAATATTAAAATAAAAAGTAACTTAAATGTATATAACATGCCTATATATAACTATATTCCCTACCTTGTAGAGGAAATTGAATGGGAGCTATTAAAGACATCTTAAGGTAACGTCATGAGATGAAAATGAAATGCACTTTAAACAGCTTTTTTTTTTTTTTGGACATTCATATTCAAAATAAATACGTCAATCAGTTACTTTTTGGGTGTGTCTAATACAAGCCCCTCCCTCCCCACCGCCACCACTCAAACACACACAGACACAGACAGTGCATCTTTACACATCTTAGTCTTTGCACTAAATCTTACCGCTTTAAAACTGTAGGCTTGCATGTCACAGAAAGAGGGGTGTGTTGTGTGTATTGGGGAGTGGAGAGGTATGGAAAGGGGGGGGGGGGGCAAGAGAAGTATTACGATACCATGTAGCCTGTGTTTATTTATAGCTTACCTCATCCCTTTCAAATTGTAAAGTAATATCATCTTAGGCATAAGTGCACACATTGCACAGCAGAACTGTACAGGGCACACACGTACTGCAGGCACACTCACAAACATGCAAATATTCAACACATGGGCTGTCTGTAAAAATCTATGGTCCACTTTTTCTTGAGTCAGGGCTAAGTGACACCTACTGAACCCTCAGCAGGTGCAGCGCCCGCTCCGGTCTGGATGTCCCAAAGTGACCCGGTGCCACATTCTAGAGCTGTGGCGGTGCCAACGGCAGCAAATAAGACACCGGCACCCCCTCCTGATATGTACTTCTCTGTCCTACATCCATTATTTTTAGCTGGGATGCATCTACTCTTAATATGGAAAAGGCTGCCTCATATCCAGCCGCCTCTATATCCATCACTGTTTCTTCATCTGGTGCAATGCAAACATGCAACTGTTATGAGACCCCCCAGACTCACATCCCAGCCTCATCTATTCCTTTATCCCCACTCCCTCCACCTCCATCCCCCTCTTCCCCTGCTCTCGGTGTGGACGGAGGGAGAACGTGAGGAGGTCAGTTCCCTTCCCTTCACCCCACCCACTCTTGTAACACACACTCAAGTGCATGCACACAACTACACAAGAAGCTGTCGTCCCAGCAACCACACCTGCCCCCACCATGCTCAGTTACACCTATGTCAGATTTAACCCCACCCCTGTTGCACCCTGTGCCCCACCACCACTTGTCCATGTGGGGTTTTTAATAAGGTGGATGCAGGAGTTGGTCTTGCTCTCTTCTGGGTGACGCGGATTGGAAGGGGTTCTTCACACTTTCACCAAACTATTTTGTTTTTTTTCCTTATTTTTTTTTGTAACTTTCTGAAACTCAAAAAAAGCACATTGTCTGAGTGAGGAGCCATGAAGTGGACCTGGGTGCTTGTGGCAGTTTTGGTGTCCTTTGGGGGGTTATCACTGGCCAAGGACAGCTTGGACTTCCCTGAGTATGATGGCAAGGACCGTGTCCACGACCTCAACGCCAAGAACTATAAGTCTGTGATGAGGAAGTACGATGTCATGGTGG
Organism: Sphaeramia orbicularis; assembly: GCF_902148855.1. Lineage (NCBI taxonomy): Eukaryota > Metazoa > Chordata > Actinopteri > Kurtiformes > Apogonidae > Sphaeramia > Sphaeramia orbicularis. Next base: position 41,730,727 of record NC_043973.1, read on the forward strand.
TGTATTACCATGACCATCCCGCATCCAACCGCGTCGCCCAGAGACAGTTTGAGATTGAGGAGTTGGCCCTTGAGGTGGGTTTGTAAGTGAAATACTGTAGAATAAGAACAACATCACTTATAGTTGTATTTTAATGTTAATATGGGCATGTTCTGAATCTGCTGCTGAATTTAGTTAAAGGTTTCTGGTTTTGTTTTGTGGTACTTTTTAATTTTAATTTTAAGTTTAGAAGCACAATTTATAGTTTCAGGCAAATGTGCTGCATTTTAGTCATGATGTAAATACTTTTATTAGATTATGCACTGAAAGTATAATGGCAAAAGCTAAATATCTAAAAGATCTGAAAGGTGTTTAGTGTAAAAATTGAGAAGGAGATATCATGGGGAAAGTAATGTTGCAAGGTGGAAAATAGCTTTGCTGGATTCATAAATGCTGATAAGTGAGCTCCCAAAAATGTGTCACAAGCCTGTGGCATGTCGTCAGTGTCGACCACCTGAGGCAAAGAGCTGAGCTGTGAGGACTCAGGATATCATTTATTCTGACCAAGGCGAAGCTTGTGTACAATGTGTGCATGTGCATGTACGTGTGTGTCTGTGTGTGTGTGCGTGTGTGTGTGTGTGTGTGCGTGGATGTATGTAACACACCTCCATCAGTCATCAGTTACACCTTCGGCCTCCTGTCAGCCTGGGTGCTCAGCAGTTTTCTCAGATTCTTTAGACATTACATCATCATTCAGCACAAAGCCTCTCATAAACACATTAAACCGTCGCTGAGTGACATTACTTCTCAGGTGACATATGAATACTGTATATCAAATGTCACATACTAACACACTACATTTTCCAGAAGAAGTTATATTTGCATTTCTCGCCCTGCTCAGTTTCAACTCCACGTCATGTTTACAGTCGAGCACTTGTTTCCTTCTGTGGTGGATGGAGAGTAAGCTACAGCTGATGTGTTTTTGGATTCTTTTATGTCTATTTGAGGACATGCTGTCTGATTACTTCAGCAGTGAGATGATGACAGATTTATGAAATAACTACAGTGGATAATTTTATGGCATCTGGCTTCGACGCAGTGTACAGTAATATGCTGCAACCTTTGCTGATACTTATTTTTATACAGTTTATACAGAAGAGACTGATGTAAAGTTAAACCAGATGTATTTGTAGGGATAGGATTTCATAGATGGGTATCTGTGTGTTTTGCAGCCACACAACATACTAATTCAGTAACAAGAGTGAAGTGGTTATTTTAAACAGCATCATTTTGATTCCATCACTGATAAACATATGAGAAAGTCATATAAATACTGCTGTGTAATTAAATCACATCTATTAAGGGCAAGAACTGGCCTTGACTCAAGATAAAATCCACACATCTGAGTGGAAAATTTAATTATTAATAACAAGACATTGAGTTTGTGGTGATTTGTAAGGTTAAAAAAATTGCGAAACGTTGGCACCAGTAACTTAAAGCAGGCATCTAATGATTAAAAATTAGTAAACAGTCCCAGAAAATATGCAATTCTCTTTCTTTGACTTACAGTCGCAGAAAAAATTACTAGCCCACTCCTTGTTTTCTTCAATTTCTTGTTCATTTTAATGTCTGGTACAACTAAAGGTATATTTGTTTGGACAAATATAATGATAACAACAAAAATAGCTCATAAGAGTTTAATTTCAGAGCTGATATCTATCCATTTTCCATGGTATTCTTGATAATAACCAAAATCACTTCAGTTCTTACATCATTATCTATGGCATTGTACTGACAAAAACAGTGCTTTTAGGCCTTCCATGTTTTCTTTTCTGTCTGTTTTAGTCACATGATACACACAGGAGTTAGTACTTGATTGCATAACCATTGTTTCTGATGACTTTTGATGGTCTAATAATTTTTTCCGTGACTGTATTATTAACAGTTAAGTCACGCTACATTAATTCAATGATGCAAAAATAAACAGAAAGTAAAGTAATGGAACTATTCTTTGACATCATCACAACAAAACTTAGTGACAGTAACAGTGAAGGGGTGATAATAGAGAGGAAAACATTAATAATCTAATTGAACAGGAGAAGCTACTCTCATATCATCTTCCCAGCCTCCAGTGACTCTTTGAGGGGTGTTGGGGCTAGGACTCGGGGTCTCGTGGCCCAGAGCCAGCACTGGAGGTTCTGGCATCAGTGGTGCCAGCTCAGCTCTGTACTGTGATTGACACTTTCAATACTGTGCTTGTCAGCGGATCCCAGAGCGCTGAGCATCATGACCACCGCACCAAAATAGTCCGTGGGCTGCTGTGGCTCTGGTACTAAATTTATCTTAAGCTGCTTTTGTGGTGTGTTGAGGTCCGCAAGGGCTTGTGTTTCCCCTTATGAATGTATTATGATTTACATTTGATAAGGTTTTATTATTAGATGCAGGGGTGTAAAAGGCTCCGAAGGTCAACACACTTGTCAAGGGTTAGTGAAAGGCGAATGAAAGATGACTTGGAGACAGAACATGAATCATAATTTAGTGATTTATTTCTCAACACAAGAAACTGATGTGATTGTTTATGATGATGAGATGTTTTAATTTGGCTATATGTCAATTAAAAACATAGATTTTTTTCCAAATCAAACCCATTTCTTGCTCTAGATGCTGTTGTGTTTTTGTATGTTCTATTTATTGTAATTTTTCTATGATTTTCTCATATGTGTATGAGCACTAACGTTAAAAATAATTACCTTATAAATAACTTGTCACTGAATTAGCGTGTTGTGTAGGACACATATACACCAACAGAAATGAAACCAAATCCGTCCAAACACCTCTGGCTTAACTGGCAGCTTCAGTTCCTCCACAGAAATCAAATCAGCCGCAAATTTTATGATGTGTGATTGGAATCAGACCTAAAATAATCATGTCATATTAGCAATTGCATTGCATTTGGATTTTTTGGTGTATTTTTATTCCAAATGTATTTTATTAACTTGAAAACTGCAGATGTTTTTATTCAACCATGCATGCAGGATTATGCCACCAATATATTTGTTTTATACTCAGAAACGTCATAAACAGTGGACAGCATTGAATTAATCTGTGAAAATATTTAGATCATCTATTTCTTGCTGCATAAATAAAGAAAATGATTCTTCAACAGGTATAAATATTCTACTATAGTACTTAAGTTATGATGCCTAAACAGGAAAATTGTGTTTTACTTTCTCATAAATGTTCGTTTCTATTTTTTGTCATATTCTCCTTCACAGTATCAGCCATTACACACCTTGATCACTTGCCCTTTAAAGTTTATTTTAGCATGCTCAAATGCCAAAAGGGTGGGGTCTGCAACAAAATGTAGGGTGATGCAGTGACTATCATGAATACTAGGTGACAACAGGAAAACATTTGTGGTTTCCTTAAATAACTATTGGACATGAGTAAAATGCATACATATGATACATATGTTGATAAGTTGAACTCACCTGCAGCTATGCAACAAGTTCTGAATAACTCTACTGAACCAAACCCATCTGCAACTCCAGTCAAGCCAAGGAACTACGAAGATGTATTAGCACAACAAATTGTAAGACAGCCTCGTTAGTAAAACTATTTGTGCCAGTAAAAGCAGCTGTTCGAGATCTGTGACACCGTGTGTGTGTGTGTATTTGCTTCTTACCCTCCAAACACACTGAGACAACTCTAAAACCACTTCCTCAATGCAGGCTGTGAATGAGGATCAGCCATTGGTGGAACCAACTGTCAGTCATGAGGTTCAAGTTTCATACAGATTTAGAAAGTGCACCAGCAGCGCTCTGAAAGTAGGCTTTTATGGTAATGAAACTTCAAAGTAAAACAAGTTGGTCAAAATGTGTAAATAAATGCAGTGAATGTGGAGTATGCGCATTTTACTTGTGCAATCATACACTCATGCATTTATAGACTTATATTGGGTTGAGGTCTTGCTCTGCTATGTGAACATGTCTGTGTTTTGCAGCTTGTAGCCCAGGTCCTGGATGAGTTTGAAGATGAAGACATTGGAGTCGGCCTTATTGATGCAAAGCATGACAAGGCTGTTGCCAAGAAATTAGGTAAATATTAAAAAAAAAAAAAACAAAACTGTAGACCTTTAGGATTTGGAATAATACATTTTTTTAACATCCACAGTGGTTCATGGAATCAACATAGGGTTAGGCTCATGCCTCTTGAAAGTGACCCAGCATAGAAGTAGCTTAAAGTGTGATACCGCTGATGACCACTAGACCGTGACTTCAGACAGGCTTTGGTTGACAGATGTACTGCACAGCTCACTCACCTGCAAAATCAGATGTCTAGAGCCTCTGTTTATTGAATAAAAGATTTTTTCCTAATAGCTTGACTGCAGCCGTGGATAAGGAATAGCACATGTTTGATGGAGCTCATCATTTTAATATGTCAGAAAGATAATTTGTTTTTAAATTGTTTGCTGACCTTGACCTAATCTTGAGTTTAAAAATTGCTTGTGACCTAAACTACATTACACACAAAAAAAATTGTCAAATGGCTTTAATTACGTTGTGTTATTGTTAAATTATTGTCTGTTTTGTTTTGGGGTTTTGTATTTATTGTTATCACAGATCTTTGAACCTGTTTTTCATTATGGTATGGTGTGTGTTGCTTGACCTCTTGGCCAGGTCGCCCTTGTAACAGAGATCTCAATCTCAATGGGATTTTATTTAATTAAAAAAAAAAAAAAAAAAAGAATTAATAATAATAATAATAGTAATAATAATAATAATAATAATAATAATAATAATATTTAGCATTGGCTCACAGTCCCCCCATCACTTCTTAAATACAGTCTACAATTACACTTCATCTGTCTTATACACAACAGTCTGTTGAGATAATACTACGTTAGGCATGGCAAGTTTTGACAAACACAGTTTAGTCACCATGAGACACTTCCCCATGTATCAGTATTCCACAAAAACAAGTAATCAGTTGATGCCATTTTGCAAAGGCATTGTTTCTGTGTTTGTTAAAGAAATACCAACTAGTCAAACAACCCAGACATAATGCAACAAAGTCTGAAGATCTAGCTATGCAAGACTAAAATAGTCTTCATTCAAAAGAGAATATGTTATAGTTTCTGTGTTTAGTATGAGATTTAGGTTAATAAACTAAACACTCCAGTCAAACATGGCTTAAATGTATCTGTAATGTGTGGCTGTAGCATGATGTTTGGAGGTTTAATAACTAAAGATATTGAATAAATAGCATTTAACAATTTAACTGAGCTTGTTTCCTCTGAATTTATTTAGCAGTGTTGCACCATCACTGCAAAGAAACTGCAACCACTGAAAACATATGCATAAATATTGGAATATATTAGATATATAAGGCGTAATGTTAGCAATAACTAAGTGATGTGCAGATGCTTTAAGTCATTATGATTAAAGCAAAACTCAACTTTAAACAGAACTGAGATAAATTAATAACAGCAATAAAATGACGCCTCAGCTGAATTAAAATTGCAGAAGAAGCACTGAGAACTTAATGGGAAACACAGTTCATTTCAATTTTATTTATATTGTGTCACAATATATGATTATCTCAAGACACAAAGTCAGATTGATATGGATATAGATATGAACTTGTCTCTTTGGAGGATTCTTGCTGTTACATACCAAACATGAACTTTGTTTTTCCACAGGACTTGATGAGTCTGACAGCATCTTCATCTTCATAGATGATGAAGTCATAGAATATGACGGCGAGCTTGCAGCAGATACTCTTGTGGAGTTCATCTATGATGTTCGTGAGGATATAATCTCACAGTTAATAGCCTGCTTTATTTTTGTTAATAGCCAACAAAACAAAAGTAGTTAACCACATATTTGCCTTGTTTTCAAGATGACCCTCAAAATCTTACCTTTCTTTGTCATATTTGTGTCTCTCCTCACTGCCTCTTCAGGTTCTTGAGGACCCAGTGGAAATAATTGACAATAATAGGGAACTGAAAGGCTTTGAAAACATCGAAGAGGACATCAAACTGGTGGGCTACTTTAAGAGTCACAAGTCAGAACGTAAGAATCTGTACTGTGATGGCATGTTCAAATTAGTGCAGTGACATGTAAGATTAGTAACTGCTTTTAAATATAATTATTTAAAATGATGTATAGGGTCAACTCAAGCCCCATTTCACTATAAAAAGAGTTTATGTTAATGATGAAAGCAACAATTGTACATAAAGATATTTCATACAGGGGCCGATCTACTGAAACAACTTGATGGATGCCTGTAAAATTTCAGATTTTGAGGCTTTTGCTGATGCTGCTGAAGAGTTCCATCCTCATATCAAGTTCTTCGCCACGTTCAATGCCAAGGTGAGTTATTTACAATACTACATGTGAAAAAAAAAACTATATTTATTGACATATATATTATGACGTCAAGGTAAAAAAAAAAAATCTCTTAAAAATATACAAATATAGCAGATATTTTATAGTGATAATGCAAAAAGCTCCAAATAGGTCTAAGACATGAGCTTACAATGATGTGTTTATCATGTGACTCCTAACATGTTAAGGTATTCAAAAA